>NC_141537.1:65370000-65605000 GCF_021556685.1 Rattus norvegicus
TCCAACTAAAAGTCATCAAAAAAGATAAGGAAGGACACTTCATATTCATCAAAGGAAAAATCCACCAAGATGAACTCTCAATCCTAAATATCTATGCCCCAAATACAAGGGCACCTACATACGTAAAAGAAACCTTACTAAAGCTCAAAACACACGTTGCACCTCACACAATAATAGTGGGAGATTTCAACACCCCACTCTCATCAATGGACAGATCATGGAAACAGAAATTAAACAGTGATGTCGACAGACTAAGAGAAGTCATGAGCCAAATGGACTTAACGGATATTTATACAACGTTCTATCCTAAAGCAAAAGGATATACCTTCTTCTCAGCTCCTCATGGTACTTTCTCCAAAATTGACCATATAATTGGTCAAAAAACGGGCCTCAACAGGTACAGAAAGATAGAAATAATCCCATGCGTGCTATCGGACCACCACGGCCTAAAACTGGTCTTCAATACCAATAAGGGAAGAATGCCCACATATACATGGAAATTGAACAATGCTCTACTGAATGATAACCTGGTCAAGGAAGAAATAAAGAAAGAAATTAAAAACTTTTTAGAATTTAATGAAAATGAAGATACAACATACCCAAACTTATGGGACACAATGAAAGCTGTGCTAAGAGGAAAACTCATAGCGCTGAGTGCCTGCTGAAAGAAACAGGAAAGAGCATATGTCAGCAGCTTGACAGCACACCTAAAAGCTCTAGAACAAAAAGAAGCAAATACACCCAGGAGGAGTAGAAGGCAGGAAATAATCAAACTCAGAGCTGAAATCAACCAAGTAGAAACAAAAAGGACCATAGAAAGAATCAACAGAACCAAAAGTTGGTTCTTTGAGAAAATCAACAAGATAGATAAACCCTTAGCCAGACTAACGAGAGGACACAGAGAGTGCGTCCAAATTAACAAAATCAGAAATGAAAAGGGAGACATAACTACAGATTCAGAGGAAATTCAAAAAATAATCAGATCTTACTATAAAAACCTATATTCAACAAAATTTGAAAATCTTCAGGAAATGGACAATTTCCTAGACAGATACCAGGTATCGAAGTTAAATCAGGAACAGATAAACCAGTTAAACAACCCCATAACTCCTAAGGAAATAGAAGCAGTCATTAAAGGTCTCCCAACCAAAAAGAGCCCAGGTCCAGACGGGTTTAGTGCAGAATTCTATCAGACCTTCATAGAAGACCTCATACCAATATTATCCAAACTATTCCACAAAATTGAAACAGATGGAGTACTACCGAATTCCTTCTACGAAGCCACAATTACTCTTATACCTAAACCACACAAAGACACAACAAAGAAAGAGAACTTCAGACCAATTTCCCTTTTGAATATCGACGCAAAAATACTCAATAAAATTCTGGCAAATCGAATTCAAGAGCACATCAAAACAATCATCCACCATGATCAAGTAGGCTTCATCCCAGGCATGCAGGGATGGTTTAATATACGGAAAACCATCAACGTGATCCATTATATAAACAAACTGAAAGAACAAAACCACATGATCATTTCATTAGATGCTGAGAAAGCATTTGACAAAATTCAACACCCCTTCATGATAAAAGTCCTGGAAAGAATAGGAATTCAAGGCCCATACCTAAACATAGTAAAAGCCATATACAGCAAACCAGTTGCTAACATTAAACTAAATGGAGAGAAACTTGAAGCAATCCCACTAAAATCAGGGACTAGACAAGGCTGCCCACTCTCTCCCTACTTATTCAATATAGTTCTTGAAGTTCTAGCCAGAGCAATCAGACAACAAAAGGAGATCAAGGGGATACAGATCAGAAAAGAAGAGGTCAAAATATCACTATTTGCAGATGACATGATAGTATATTTAAGTGATCCCAAAAGTTCCACCAGAGAACTACTAAAGCTGATAAACAACTTCAGCAAAGTGGCTGGGTATAAAATTTACTCAAATAAATCAGTTGCCTTCCTCTATACAAAAGAGAAACAAGCCGAGAAAGAAATTAGGGAAACGACACCCTTCATAATAGACCCAAATAATATAAAGTACCTCGGTGTGACTTTAACCAAGGAAGTAAAAGATCTGTACAATAAGAACTTCAAGACACTGAGGAAAGAAATTGAAGAAGACCTCAGAAGATGGAAAGATCTCCCATGCTCATGGATTGGCAGGATTAATATAGTAAAAATGGCCATTTTACCAAAAGCAATCTACAGATTCAATGCAATCCCCATCAAAATACCAATCCAATTCTTCAAAGAGTTAGACAGAAAAATTTGCAAATTCATCTGGAATAACAAAAAACCCAGGATAGCTAAAGCTATCCTCAACAATAAAAGGACTTCAGGGGGAATCACTATCCCTGAACTCAAGCAGTATTACAGAGCAATAGTGATAAAAACTGCATGGTATTGGTACAGAGACAGACAGATAGACCAATGGAATAGAATTGAAGACCCAGAAATGAACCCACACACCTATGGTCACTTGATTTTTGACAAAGGAGCCAAAACCATCCAATGGAAAAAAGATAGAATTTTCAGCAAATGGTGCTGGTTCAACTGGAGGGCAACATGTAGAAGAATGCAGATCGATCCATGCTTATCACCCTGTACAAAGCTTAAGTCCAAGTGGATCAAGGACCTCCACATCAAACCAGACACACTCAAACTAATAGAAGAAAAACTAGGGAAGCATCTGAAACACATGGGCACTGGAAAAAATTTCCTGAACAAAACACCAATGGCTTATGCTCTAAGATCAAGAATCGACAAATGGGATCTCATAAAACTGCAAAGCTTCTGTAAGGCAAAGGACACTGTGGTTAGGACAAAACGGCAACCAACAGATTGGGAAAAGATCTTTACCAATCCTACAACAGATAGAGGCCTTATATCCAAAATATACAAAGAACTCAAGAAGTTAGACCGCAGGGAAACAAATAACCCTATTAAAAAATGGGGTTCAGAGCTAAACAAAGAATTCACAGCTAAGGAATGCCGAATGGCTGAGAAACACCTAAAGAAATGTTCAACATCTTTAGTCATAAGGGAAATGCAAATCAAAACAACCCTGAGATTTCACCTCACACCAGTGCGATTGGCTAAGATCAAAAACTCAGGTGACAGCAGATGCTGGCGAGGATGTGGAGAAAGAGGAACACTCCTCCATTGTTGGTGGGGTTGCAGACTGGTAAAACCAGTCTGGAAATCAGTCTGGAGGTTCCTCAGAAAATTGGACATTGAACTGCTTGAGGATCCAGCTATACCTCTCTTGGGCATATACCCAAAAGATGCCTCAACATATAAAAGAGACACGTTCTCCACTATGTTCATCGCAGCCTTATTTATAATAGCCAGAAACTGGAAAGAACCCAGATGCCCTTCAACAGAGGAATGGATACAGAAAATGTGGTACATCTACACAATGGAATATTACTCAGCTATCAAAACCAACGAGTTTATGAAATTCGTAGGCAAATGGTTGGAACTGGAAAATATCATCCTGAGTGAGCTAACCCAATCACAGAAAGACATACATGGTATGCCCTCATTGATAAGTGGCTATTAGCCCAAATGCTTGAATTACCCTAGATCCCTAGAACAAACGAAACTCAAGACGGATGATCAAACTGTGAATGCTTCACTCCTTCTTTAAATGAGGAAAAAGAATACCCTTGGCAGGGAAGGGAGAGGCAAAGATTAAAACAGAGACTGAAGGAACACCCATTCAGAGCCTGCCCCACATGTGGCCCATACATATACAGCCACCCAATTAGACAAGATGGATGAAGCAAAGAAGTGCAGACCGACAGGAGCCGGATGTAGATCGCTCCTGAGAGACACAGCCAGAATACAGCAAATACAGAGGCGAATGCCAGCAGCAAACCACTGAACTGAGAATAGGTCCCCTATTGAAGGAATCAGAGAAAGAACTGGAAGAGCTTGAAGGAGCTCGAGACCCCAAAAGTACAACAATGCCTAGCAACCAGAGCTTCCAGAGACTAAGCCACTACCTAAAGACTATACATGGACTGACCCTGGACTCTGACCCCATAGGTAGCAATGAATATCCTAGTAAGAGCACCAGTGGAAGGGGAAGCCCTGGGTCCTGCTAAGACTGAACCCCCAGTGAACTAGACTATGGGGGGAGGGCGGCAATGGGGGGAGGGTTGGGATTGGAACACCCATAGGGAAGGGGAGGCGGGAGGGGGATGTTTGCCCGGAAACCGGGAAAGGGAATAACACTCGAAATGTATATAAGAAATACTCAAGTTAATAAAAAAAATGGGGTTCAGAGCTAAACAAAGAATTTACAGCTGAGGAATGCCAAATGGCTGAAAAACACCTAAAGAAATGTTCAACATCTTCAGTCATAAGGGAAATGCAAATCAAAACAACCCTGAGATTTCACCTCACACCAGTGAGAATGGCTAAGATCAAAAACTCAGGTGACAGCAGATGCTGGCGAGGATGTGGAGAAAGAGGAACACTCCTCCATTGTTGGTGGGGTTGCAGACTGGTAAAACCAGTCTGGAAATCAGTCTGGAGGTTCCTCAGAAAATTGGACATTGAACTGCTTGAGGATCCAGCTATACCTCTCTTGGGCATATACCCAAAAGATGCCTCAACATATAAAAGAGACACGTGCTCCACTATGTTCATCGCAGCCTTATTTATAATAGCCAGAAGCTGGAAAGAACCCAGATGCCCTTCAACAGAGGAATGGATACAGAAAATGTGGTACATCTACACAATGGAATATTACTCAGCTATCAAAAACAACGAGTTTATGAAATTCGTAGGCAAATGGTTGGAACTGGAAAATATCATCCTGAGTGAGCTAACCCAATCACAGAAAGACATACATGGTATGCACTCATTGATAAGTGGCTATTAGCCCAAATGCTTGAATTACCCTAGATCCCTAGAACAAACGAAACTCAAGACGGATGATCAAACTGTGAATGCTTCACTCCTTCTTTAAATGAGGAAAAAGAATACCCTTGGCAGGGAAGGGAGAGGCAAAGATTAAAACAGAGACTGAAGGAACACCCATTCAGAGCCTGCCCCACATGTGGCCCATACATATACAGCCACTCAATTAGACAAGATGGATGAAGCAAAGAAGTGCAGACCGACAGGAGTCGGATGTAGATCGCTCCTGAGAGACACAGCCAGAATACAGCAAATACAGAGGCGAATGCCAGCAGCAAACCACTGAACTGAGAATAGGTCCCCTGTTGAAGGAATCAGAGAAAGAACTGGAAGAGCTTGAAGGAGCTCGAGACCCCAAAAGTACAACAATGCCAAGCAACCAGAGCTTCCAGGGACTAAGCCACTACCTAAAGACTATACATGGACTGACCCTGGACTCTGACCCCATAGGTAGCAATGAATATCCTAGTAAGAGCACCAGTGGAAGGGGAAGCCCTGGGTCCTGCTAAGACTGAACCCCCAGTGAACTAGTCTATGGGGGGAGGGCGGCAATGGGGGGAGGGTTGGGAGGGGAACACCCATAAGGAAGGGGAGGCGGGAGGGGGATGTTTGCCCGGAAACCGGGAAAGGGAATAACACTCGAAATGTATATAAGAAATACTCAAGTTAATAAAAAAAAAATCTCTAGGGCTACTGGCTGTGTTTATGGGCACAAACAAGAAACAGTAGCTTCAGAGGACTGACCTATCAACCTAGAGTGAAATATAGCTGTTATATTGTACACTATATTGTCATTATAGTGTAGCTGTTATGAAAAAAGACCTAAGGTGCTCTGGTGAGTGTGTGGGGAGAGTGGGACTCTTGGACACTGTTGTAGATGTGGAGACTAGAAAAGATGTTATGCAGGCTGGTATGCATAGGCTTCAGCAAGGTGAGAACACTTTATACCCATTTCTTGGAATAGTAGCAGCATCCCAAAGAGATAGCGGCATGACCATGGTAGCTATTTGCAAGAGTTAAGGTATAGAATGGACAAGTGTCTACAGATCAATATATAGATACAGAAAATGAGCTGTGTGTAGACAGAATACTGTTCAGTACAAGGAGAACGAATTTTCATTATTCGCAGCAAGGTGTATGTAAATGGTAGATATTACATCAAATGAAATAAAATCAGGCACAGAAGGAAAATCACTGTGATACTCTAGTGTGTGGAACCTCCAGCACTGTGTTTTATAAACTATAGAAGTGCTGTGTACCTGTACCATTAAGACACACGGCAGTAGAATGTAGTATTTCAAAATAAACCCATATTTCATAGAAAACACAATTTTCGCTAGAGTCCCGATATGTTTTTGAAGTTTCAAGTGACTTATGCATTCATAACTTACACTCAGAATGGCTCAGTGAAGCCAGTGGTTCTACTGAGGCCCTGCAGGCTCTCTGGCCAGCCTGGCTACCCAAGCTGATTTTTCATACACTTTTCTAGTTCCTCATTCTGGCCCACTTAGTGCCACAGTCTCTGGGCTTTCGGTTAAGCCGTGTGGCTTTGACTGGTGATGTGAGTACTATTTTTGACTTGGCTTGTCAGTTGGTAGGGCCCACCAACTGCTCACACACTGGCTAAGCACAGCGGTTGCCTCTCAGGCAAGGTGCCAAATGTGACATTTCACTACCTTAAATAATCAGACACTTGCAAGTCATCACTGGTGTTTGGGATTCCAGTCTCTTGGCAGTCTATGGCTGAAGATAGCCACATGAACAAGACAAGAGAAAGGAGATCTGATAGAGAATTGTCGTTGTTGTTTATTATTTAAGGGTGTGAGGTAGAATGGAATGAATATTCTAATCCAGCATCTTCTGTCTCCTGGGCATATTCTAATGCAGCTTCTTGTATTTCCTGGACTACCCACAATTCTTAGGGACTGTATAGAATCCAAAGTTGTCTGAGCAAACATTAAATGGCCATTTGTCGGGGCCTCCACAGTGTGAGTTATTCACAGAATGAGCCATTGAACCCAGACCATTTTCACTGTGTTTTCAAAAGTGAATTGCCTCTTTTTAACAAAATTGCTTTGGTGGGACTAAGAAAGACAAAGAGGTAAGGTGGTAGGAGAAGAGGCATAGGGTTTTCATGTTAAAAAAGTTCTCTTATGTTAAAAATAGCTATTGCTTTTGAAAAGGGAATAGAAATACAGTACTATATCAGACTTAAAAAAATACTAACTTCCGTCTGTTCTCTGAAAATTCACCAGGTTGACCTTTATCTGTCTAGCACCAAAATATCTGGTCATTACCAGCTTACTACGGGGGATAGAATTCGCATTGTTGTTATTGTGCAGAAGGCTACAATGGCATCTTTGAGGGCACTAAATACTTACCTAGTCTGTGTGCCATTTTCTTCAGCAAGGTAGAAAAATGCCTGAACCTCACACTGTGAACCAGTTTGAAATTTGGCAATCTAGAGCTTGTTCTTGCCCGACGACTTTCCTCACATGTCTTCCAAGTGTGTTTTGAACTAACATTGTCATTAGGTTAGGAAGCTGTATACTTTGTTCAGTTCAAGGTCAGTAAAACCACATATAGCCACTCAAGCAAGTTTTGCCTTTTGGGGGTAAAATTAGTTATACTTAAGGGTCTGGTATTCTTCTTGGGTAAAGGCACAGCAAGAAACTTGTTAAGGCCCAATAGTAAAGTGAGAAATGTGTAGGTATGCTTTGACCTGCCTATAAAAATTACAATTTTCCCCTAACTTTGTTACTTTTTTAAAATGTATAATTTCCCCCAATGCATCTTGATCATATTCACCCTCTCCCTCCAAGCATCCTAGGTTCATTTCCAACTCCTCCACCTATGTCTTTTCTTTTTTTTTTAATTCCTCATCAAGTCCAGTTCGTGCTGCCCTTAGACTTGTGACCTTCACTGGAAGGCCTGGGACTCCCATAAGGAAAACGTCTTCTCCCTCTTTCAGCAATGATCAGTTGTTTACAGTTCCTTAGGGGTGGGTCTTCATGCCAGCCCCCTTTCTATGATGCTATTTTATCTGTCTTGGGCTTAGGCAGGTCTTGGACATGCTGTCAACTGCTGTGATTTTATAGGTTCCACTGCCCTGCTGTGTCTGCAAAACACTTTTCCCTTGTTTTCATTCACTACCACAGGCTTTGATTCTCTCTGCCTCCTCTTCTACAAAGATCCCTAAGATTTGGGAGAAGGGGCTGTGATATAGGTTCCCCATTTAACACTGGGTGCCATGCAGTCTCTCATTCTCTACATCTAGACCAGTTGTAGATCCCAGTGTCCTTCGCCATCTATTGCAAATAGAAGAAGCTTTTCTGATAAGGCATGGCAGATGCACAAATATGCATAGAATGACAAGTCATTAGGAGTTGGTTTAATGTGTTCTTAATATTTTAACACGACAGTCTGACCTTTGACATAAATCATATTTTTTTGCTTCTTTGAAAAATCAGCCAATGTAGCTAATTACAGGATGAAAATTCTTAGCTACAGTCATTAACTGGGTCCAAATGGTCATTGCTATCTTTAGGTGGACATCATTCTTCAATGTTTAATCTCTTGCCCCTCTCTGTTATCTTATAAGCATTTGCCTTGGGGCACGTGATGCTGATGACTGATTTATTACATTGTCCTTGGAAGACTAAGTGTAGCTATTATGGCCTAAAGTCATTATAAACTCCTGTTGCCAGAATTACTTGCTTCATCTAATGGAGCTCCAGTTATAGACTATTTTAAAGTAATTCCTTCCTAACTTCTACTTCTTCCTCACTTAACATTTTTGTTAATTTATTTTTCTTTATAGAACTCAGATGAAGTCCATTGTACTGTTGCTTCTTTTATTCTGATACTAGATACCATGGGTCCTTGTGAAGTTTTCTGGATCCTTGGTCATTACTAGTTTCCTTTGGTCAAGATATTCTACTCTTGACCAAAATCAAATCTATCTTCAAAAAGAAACAGTGATTTCTCCCTTCAAAAACTTGTCCTTGATGACATGAGTTGTCGTGAGGAGAATTAACCTCTTGGTGGAATGTGGCTTCCTAAGCAGGCTCTGGGTTATTTGCTTCCCAGCCAAGAATCAGTATATTGAATAGCTGTATCTACTGACCCAGGAAATTTTGTAGATGTGGATTTCTATGGAACCTTTTAGTTTTAATTCTTCAATTCTAAATATTTCTTGGAAGTTGTCTCTTCATGAAAAAATGTTCATAATCTTGATGACTGTCAATAGGAAAAAGCGAAGCGAAGCAAAAACAAGCCCAGTGACTTTTTCTTGGTAAATTTCTTGTATTGACTTAGAGGCAGCTACTCTTGCTTCTATTGATGGCTTATGAATAAAGGTTTTGTTGAACATTTCTTTTCCTGAAGTATCAAATTCAGGTTCCTAAAGAATGTGTCATGAGCTTTGATATTTTCCATCATTTGTGTTATATACAAAAGGACATATATAAAACCATAATAGAAGAATTGCCTTTAAGACTTAAAATAAATATTTAAATTATATGCCAGAAACTACTTAAATTGTATAGTAAAATCTATGTACACAAATGTTTTTCAAGACTCACCTTTAAACAAGTTTCTGATTATTCAGGCAGTTGGACAGAATAGACATAAGAGCCTGATGTTCTATATCCATTATGGAGACAACAAAATGCTTTCTATCCATTTTAATTGAAGGTTTGTTTTGATGTCTATAATGAAAAACTCTCTGTATAAAATAACAAAATGGTATCACATAATAGTCAATGTGAGAATTATTACTGGCATTATTATATGACAAGAGCCATTTAAATAGGGCCAGTCAATAGTCATCAGTATGGAACTATAAAGATTTTTGTAAAGAATTTTATTTCTAAACATTTATTCTAAGAATCTTAATTTTTAAAGAGCTGGAAAGTTGCACAGGGGGCAGAAGTAAAGGAAGAAAGAAAACACTAAATATAATGGTTTTACCATTATATAATATATATATATATTTATATAATAATATAAATATAATAGTTTTACAATATTTCAAATTTGCTAAAAACAACCAATAAATCCAAAAATCTAAGAAAGGCAATGAAGGTCTAGTAGAGGAGACAAAAATAGTCATCTCAGTTAATCAAATAGTTAAAATCAAGGATAAATGGATCTATGCTGCTGCTCATAATATCTGTACAATTTATATGGCCTAATATATCCATTGGTGTTAAGTAACATATAGTGCAAATAAGCATGAATGGTAGTTATCTTTAGTAAGAAAGAAAATACTCCATCATGAGTAAACTTAAAAACCACTGTCCAAGGAAAACATTTATGAAGATAAATGCATGTGCTAAGTAACGAGGATTACTTGTAAGGAGTTGGAACATGAGAAGAAACACTATAAAATGGGTACATGGGGATGGCTACAGGGCTCTGTAAATTTATTGAAAACAATCAGATTGCATATTTAAAGTTGGTTACCTTATGATAAAAAATTATATTTAGCGAAATTGCCAAACAAGCAAACAAAATAAACTCCCTTAAAAGGCAATGTTTAAAGTAGCATAGAAAAGTACACCTAATTTTCTCAGTGTAAGGATAATATTCTAATCACTAAAGGCTCAAATGCTTCAAACATAAAAGGATGGGAAAGATTATAGCATTAAATCACTCACAAAAAGCCCTGGAGTAACTATTTGTGTGAGACCCAGGGCATCCCAGGACGATGAAGATGAAGCATGCATGTTGATTTCATCATAATAACGTCAGTTCGCAATGATCAATGTAAACAGCCTTACTGGAGTGGCTCTGCTGAGGGAGCTACACAATCAGGAGTCAGACATACTAGAGCAGAAAGAGGAAGCAGAATGGTTCAGTTACAGCGAGCGGAACTCAGCTCTTCTTGACTCTTACCCTCTTAGTGTTTAATAGCTGGAGCTGGCAGACCGATACCACCTCGATCAAAATGACACCTCTAGACCCTTTTACTTAACAATAGCTAAATTTGCATAATTTAAGTACAGTTCAAGCACTAACCATAATGGGGGACATACTGTGCCAAGAGAACAGGCTCGGTCCACTGAAAAGAACTGAAATTAGGGGCTGTAGGCATGGTTAAGAGCACTTGTTTCTGTCGTTGAGGATCTGGGTTCAGTTTCTACCACCTGGGTGTGGTAGCTTTAAAACTACCTGTGATGCCAGCTTCATGGGGTCCAACACCCAATAACCATGACACATACGCAAGCAGGCAGGCACACATGAATGCATATTTTTTCTCCATCTTTATTAAATTGGGTATTTCTTATTTACATTACAATTGTTATTCCCTTTCCCAGTTACGAGGAGAACATCCCCCTCTCCTTCTATATGGGCTTCCCCTTCCCATCCTCCCCCCATTACCACCTTCCCCCCAACAATCACGTTCACTGGGGTTCAGTCTTGGCAGGACCAAGGACTTCCCCTTCCACTGGTGCTCTTACTAGGCTATTCATTGCTACCTATGAGGTTGGAGCCCAGGGTCAATCCATGTACAGTCTTTGGATAGTGGCTTAGTCCCTGGAAGCTCTGGTTGCTTGGCATTGTTGTTCATATGGGGTCTCGAGCCCCTTCAAGCTCTTCCAGTTCTTTCTCTGATTCCTTCAACGGGGGTCCTGTTCTCAGTTCAGTGGTTTGCTGCTGGCATTCGGTAAATACATATTTTTAAGAAGAGAGAAAACAGTAAGTTGGGGAGCCTAAGGAAGTGAGGGTGTATCTGGGAGAATTTGATGGAGGCATTGCATGAAATTCTCAAAAAAAGTTTTTAAAATTTTAAGTAAAGATATTTAAAATATTAGAATGTTGTTTTTTTTCTGAACACAGAGGAATTCATCTATAAATCCACAAGGAGAGGTAAGTAAAATGCTCATCAATAATTATGATTTAACTGTACCCTCAAATACCATGAGCCCAACAATGTGGTAGAATGACGACTAAAGGCGCTCTGTGGATGATGAGATGGATATGCAGCACACTACAGACCACAGGCACAGCTGAAGAAAGATTTATAGAGATGACCATGACACTAGACATTTGTACATGTGACCTTCCGACTGACTGAACGTACCTTAACATTATATAGGGTGAAACTGTAGCATCTCAGTTTGTGAAAGAATACCCTATAATGTTTACCACAAAAAATTTCCTGTCACCCTACTTTCATACCATTACCACATCCCTTTCTTGATGGGGACATGATGAGAAAAAAAAATCTTAAATTGGACAATTTAAGGTCAGACTGAAAAATAAGGGAAAAAACTTAACTGTAAGCAAGGAGCAGGACTGACATGAATATGAAAAAACCTCAGGGTGGGATACTTAGGAATCAGCTCCTGCAATCTGTCCTGCTGTCAACTAAGGAAGTTCACATGTGCTCAGTGGGTAGAGAGAAGGCACACGAACAAACTTTTGCTCATGTTAAAACTCTCAGAAGCAAGATAGAGTTCCTCAAGCTAATGAAGGGCATCTTTGAAATTTTTCATCTTTTTTTAAATTTTTTATTGGATTTTTTAAATTTACGTTTCAAATGTTATTCCCTTTTCTGGTTTCCCAGACGTAAGCCCCTATCCCATTCCCTCCCCTTCTTCTATAAGAGTATTCCCCTCCCCATCCATACCACCTTAACATGCCCCCCAACATTACCCTACACTGGGGATTCAACCTTGGCAGGACCAAGGGCTTCTCCTTCCATTGGTGCCCAACAAGGCCATCCTCTGCTACATATGCAGCTGGAGCCATGGGTCGGTCCATGTAGTCTTTGGGTAGTGGTTTAGTCCCTGGGAGCTCTAGTTGGTTGGCATTGTTCTTATAGGATTGCAAGCCCATTCAGCTCTTTCAATCCTTTCTCTAATTCCCTCAAACAGGGTCCCTTCTCAGTTCAATGGTTTGCTGCTAGCATTCATCTCTGTATTTGACATGTTCCGGCTGTGTCTCTCAGGAGACATCTATATCTGGTGACTGTCAGCATACACTTTCATAGCTTCATCAATCTTATCTAGTTTTGGTGGTTGTATATATATGGGCCACATGTGGGGCAGGCTTCTTCAGTCTCTGCTCCAAACTTTGTCTCCATATCCCCTCCTATGAATATTTTTGTTCCCCTTTTAAGAAGGAGTGAGGCATCTGCACTTTGGTCATTATTCTTCTTGAGCTTCATGTGGTCTGTGGATTGCACCTTGGGTAATTCCAGCTTTTGGGTTAATATTCACTTATGGGTGAGTGTAGACCTTGTGTGTTTTTCTGTGATTGGTTTACCTCACTCAGGATGATATTTTCTAGTTCAATTCATTTGTCTATGAATTTCATGAAGTCATTGTTTTTGATTGCTGAGTAATATTCCATTGTGTAGATGTACCACTTTTCTGTTGAAGGGCATCTGGGTTCTCTCCAGCTTCTCGTTATTATAAATAAGGCTGCTATGAACATAGTGAAGCATGTGTCCTTGTTTTATGTTGGAGCATGTTTTGAGTATATGCGATATGGCCGGGTCCTCAGGTAGTGGAATGTTTAATTTTCTGAGGAACTTCCAGACTGATTTCCAGAATGGTTGTACCAGTTTGCAGTCCCACCAACAATGGAGGAGTGTTCCTCTTTCTACACATCCTCACCAGCATCTGCTGTCACCTGAGTTTTTGATCTTAGTCATTCTGACTGGTTTTAGGTGGAATCTCAGGGTTGTTTTGATTTGCATTTCCCTTATGACTAAAGATGTTGAACATTTCTTTAGGTGCTTCTCAGCCATTTGATATTCCTCAGCTGAGAATTCTTTGTTTAGCTCTGTACCCCATTTTTAATAGGGTTATTTGGCTCTCTGTAGTCTAAGTTCTTGAGTTCTTTGTATATTTTGGAAATTAGTCCTCTATCAGATGTAGGGACTGTATTAATCAGGGCTTAACAGGAGAACAGGACAGGAAGAATGCATTGTATTATGATGGAGAGTCATCAGATTGCCTCACACAGTATGCGCTGTGGTGGGGTTGGGGGGAGTGTCCCACAGTGTAAACATAGAGCAGCCTAAGAATAGGTTGTTGTACAGTCTGGGAAAATGGATGCCTTAGCAGTCCCCACCTGGCACTGAAAGCCTGGAAGATTACTAGAGAGCTCCTGGTCTTCGGTCTAGGTAGGAAGGCCAAAGAACCTGATGGATGGCAGCAGCAGCAGCAGCAGCAGCAGCAGGGTTGATATGCTCACCTGCAAGGGGAGAAGGTGATCAGGCAATGCAGCTGCATTGCTTTTCCCTTTTACCTCTTATATCTGGGTTGCACATGAATGGTGTTGTCCATGTTGAGGGAGGTTCTCCTCCACCCCCAGTTAAACCTTTCTGGAAAATAGCATCAGAGTCCCACTTGGAAATGTGTCTCTCAACTGATCTCAGAACCCGTCAGGTTGACAACCAAAAGTGACCATCTCAGAGGTGAAATACCAGGGCACCTGTAGCATCGTCACGATGGAGGTGAACAACACGGAAAGAGACAGACATACACATGGAGACAGACATACACATGGAGAGACCACCTGCTTCCATGCATTATGTAACTCGATATTTATTTATGTTTCGATCTCTGTAAATTTTTATGTACGTTATTTTTGATCCAAGTAAAAAATCCCACCAGAGCCCAGAAATAAACAAAATAGTTATAAAATAATGTGGAAATGAAAGAACATAGAGTAACAAAACAGTATTAGAAAACAGAAAAACAAGTAGTTGGACTCACACTGACTCAATTCAAGACTCGTTATGAAGCTACAGCAGGTGGGAGAGGCATGATGAAGCACGCGCGTGCTTGCACACACACACACAGACACACACACACACATACACACACACACACACTCCCACACACACATTCATTTAACAAATCTAGTAGAACAAAGTAAAAATTATAAAATAGATGTATACATGTAATTCTTCTCAAGTAGGCTAATCTAATATTTAAGAAATAAGTTGACTCAATGTGTTGAAAGTAGAATAGACCCAATGTTGTTTAACATATGTTTATGAGAAATGGTTATACACAGAGGCAAATAACAAAACTGCAGTGGGTAAACAGAGGGAAAATAGGAAAGGCTCATGAATAAACAAATACATTGTCAGACTTTTAACAAAGACTCTGTGATGACTTCTCTTCCAAAGGTAAGACTCAGCTTCAGACCTTATGTTTCTAGTTTTGGAAGTTTAAATTTACTTATGGAATATGGAATTACTTACCTACTGCAAGAGTGACTTCCAGATTTTCAGTCAAATACCCACAGACACACTGAAGACAGAATGTGATTAGAACTCTGAAAAGAGCTTTTGAAGCAGGGCAAACTGAGCCAAATACAACATCTTTTATGGTATCTAGAATTTTAATGTGTGTATGCTTTATTCTAATATGAAAATGACTTGTTGGCATTATCTGAGCGCTCCTTAAGCTAACACAGAGGGTAGCTTGTAAGGGGACTTAATGACTATTTGATATCCTGATTGATATGTAAAATAACATTTCAAAGGTTAAACAGGGTAATAAGTCCAAATTAAGACTGTTCAAAACAAGAACAGAATGAGAAGGAGTAGGAAGGCTGACTTAGTGGGAAGGGTTGCTGTAGTTTCATGATCCTGGTGATTTTTGTTGTGGTGGTAAAGAGGGTATTGCATATAAACAAATTTGTAAGCCCATCTTTATAAATGCTTCCCCTGGGGCTTCCCGTGCCTGTCAGCAAGAGGTGGATCATGCAGAGAACTGAGCAGAAGCAAGCTAAACAGCGATTCACTTTAATCCTGCACTTTGCATTCAGATGAATATGCAAATAGGTTCAGTGAAGGGAACCTGGCTGCACGCTCACTCTGAAACTCAAGTTAAATTGTTCTAAATGGGCAGAATGCAGAGCAGCTCGTGAGTTCAATTTATCTCTTTTTAGAATCATGTGGTTTGGGGATCATTCTAAAGTGATCTTGATTACTCCATTTGGAAGGACATGCATGGGGGGTAAAAGAGTTTGTCTCATGCGTGTTGGGTTTGATTAGAAAATGCATCTTTAATATGCATTTATATATTTAAATAGAATGTACTTATAAAAGTTACACAAACTTTATATAAAATATAATTTATAAAAGTTATGCATTTTAAATAAAATGTAACTTTTATAACTATAAATAAAAAATTATATAAATGTAGACTAAAGATGCATTATGTACTCAGAGCAAATAGATGCAGGTCACTCTATCGTCAATCGTCTCCCTGTATCATTTCCTGCTTTACTTAAAGAGTAATGGTTTTACATCTTTAAATATCACAATAATTAGATACATCTCAATTACTTAGCTATTCATGTTTTAATTCTTTTATCTGTTCCTTCTCCATTAAATTTGGTTTACTGATAACACAATTCCAAAGGAGTCTATTGTATTTTGTGGATAATTATCTTGAACAAGATTTTTGTTCCTAATACTACAAGAAACTGTGCCCTCTCTTCCCGGCCTTACTTTAATAGCTCTCTTCATTTTCTTGCCCCTTCCCTGCTTCTTTGTCAACACTGTGTTCATCCAGGTCAAAGAGAAAAGAATAGGAGTGAGGGCTGTTCTAAGAGCGAGAGATCGGATCCTATGTTTCAATCTCTGCTTTGTATTTGCTGACGCCTAGTTATCATCCAAAGAAGCTAGCTTAATTTGACAATGCTGCCTGAGAACTGGATGTTGTAAAAGCTTTCTGGGAGTTTTCATTGCGTTATTCAAATGAAACACAGCATCACTGAACTATGCACAGTGCTCAAAAGAGGTTTGGTGTAACGTGGTCTAAACTATTCTCCAAAGAACCCAGTGTCAATGGTTGAAGGAGATCGGAAGGGTTTCCATTTTTTTTATTACATCTTTTGTTTATTTACATTTCAAATGGTTCCCTTTTCCTGGGTTCCCTGCCTGAAACCCCCTATCCTATCATCCCTCCTCCTGCTTCTATGAGGGTGCTCCCCCACCCACTCCCTCCTACCCCCACACCTTGGCATTCTTCTACACTTGGGCGTCGAGGCTTCCCAGAACTAAGGGCCTCTTCTCCCATTGATGTCCAACAAGGCCATCCTCTGCTACATATGCGTCTGGAACCATGGGTCCTTCCATGTGTACTCTTTGGTTGGTGGTTTAGTCCTTGGGAGCTCTGGGGTGTGGGGTATCTGGTTGGTTGATACTGTTGTTCTTCCTATGGGTTGCAAACCCCTTCAGCTCCTCCAATCTTTTCTCTAACTCCTTCATTGGGGTCCTGGTGCTCAGTCCAATGGTTGGCTGCAAATATCTGCCTCTGTATTTGTCAGGCTTTGGCAGAGCCCCTCAGGGGACAGACTATGGGAGAGGTTAGATATTTCTGTCTTTTGCAAAAATACCAGAACCAGTGGTTCTCAGAATCAGAGGACTAAATATAAATTAATTTGTCTTGTTCCTCTCTGGAAATTTTCAGGATCAAAAGAAAACAAACAACTAAACAAAACCATGTATTGTATGAAATTCATTTCCATTTATTTATTTATTTTTTTTATTAACTTGAGTATTTCTTATATACATTTCGAGTGTTATTCCCTTTCCCGGTTTCCGGGCAAACATCCCCCTCCCCCCTCCCCTTCCTTATGGGTGTTCCCCTCCCAACCCTCCCCCCATTGCCGCCCTCCCCCCAACAGTCTAGTTCACTGGGGGTTCAGTCTTAGCAGGACCAAGGGCTTCCCCTTCCACTGGTGCTCTTACTAGGATATTCATTGCTACCTATGGGGTCAGAGTCCAGGGTCAGTCCATGTATAGTCTTTAGGTAGTGGCTTAGTCCCTGGAAGCTCTGGTTGCTTGACATTGTTGTACATATGGGGTCTCGAGCCCCTTCAAGCTCTTCCAGTTCTTTCTCTGATTCCTTCAACGGGGGTCCTATTCTCAGTTCAGTGGTTTGCTGCTGGCATTCGCCTCTGTATTTGCTGTATTCTGGCTGTGTCTCTCAGGAGCGATATACATCCGGCTCCTGTCGGTCTGCACTTCTTTGCTTCATCCATCTTGTCTAATTGGGTGGCTGTATATGTATGGGCCACATGTGGGGCAGGCTCTGAATGGGTGTTCCTTCAGTCTCTGTTTTAATCTTTGCCTCTCTCTTCCCTGCCAAGGGTAATCTTCATTTCCATTTATTATAGAAACAAAAAATTTTCTGTATCTAATTAGATCTTTATAGTTTCATGGTAAAATGGACAGCATCTATTCCTCATTTTCAGCTCATCTACTAAAAGATTTAGGATTACATCTTCAGAATAAGTGTCATATATGCCCTGATCAGGGCTGAATTGAAGCCCATTAAAGGAAAAGCTTCCAACATTCCAAGCTACACAAGAGTTTATCCAATTGGGGAGGTCAATCATCTGGCCAAGAAACAACACTTCAGGAGTGCTGACCACTTCCAGCCATGCTAGACAGAGAGGAGGGATAATCATGCTTTTAATGTAACTTTACTTTCCATAAAGCCTATCCTTAGTACAGTAGCTGAGTTAAGTCTGTACACTATTCAAACTATACAGAAAAGCATCATTTCCCTCTTTTGTTTTTGTATAATTGCCTAAGCCTGGATATACTTTATCAGACAATCTGGCCTTTCTCTACAGTTACCTTTCTTTTGTGGTTCCTAACTCAATGGCTTTGCTCCTTCTCCTCCGGCCAGACAGCTGCAGAATTGTACTCCTTTCAGGCCCCCATTCCCTTTTAAATGCTAATAGACCTGCCCTTGATTTGTATTCTGAGTTTGTTTTAAAATTACTTTATTAAGAAAATCGAGATCCTAAGAGAAGAGCCAATTTTCTCAGTGGTACCCCAAGTAGGAATCCTCAAAATTTCTGATAACATAGCATATTCATAACATATTCTTCTTTCTTGGATACTTTTAAAAGTGCAGGTATTATATCCATTAATTAAATTTTCTTCCAAGAGAAGGAACATAAAGGCCATTAGTTTCAAGGACTAAAAGATTGCAAAGGAGAAAAGCTCTTGGAAAACATTCAGAAGACAACTTGGAAGGCACAGTCAACTACAGAAGCATTGGCTCAGTTTCACGTACACGTTCTTTGACACTGACACTACCAAGTCCATTCTTACAGGTGGGTTAACAAAATTGGAAAACTGAACTTGATATCTTTAAGAAGAAAATTGTATTTTCTAGGCTTTTACTAAGCTAGAATAAAAATTTTCCAATCATCTGTCTGTTCCTTTTTTTAAATTTTAATTCCTAATTAGATTGCTTGTGAACACTCTGTCTCCAGTCTAGCTGCTGTCTTGATTGCTGGCAGCACGACTCAGAACCTCCATTGGAAAGTTTGGACTTGACATGAGGAAGGGCAAAGTAAGAAAGGGAGTGGGGTTATAGGTTCTATACAAGTTCTGTTGCTTTATGAGTTTTCCTGTGGGTGGGTAAATAGGCCAGTTGATTAATAATAAACAAAAGAAACCCACACTTTCTATTAAATACCTTCATGATTACATAATTGTTTCAAATACTGTATAATAAAACTTTTCCTGAGGAGAAACAACACACCTATCTACTCACAGGGGACCCGTGTCAGACAATGCACATACCACCGAATTTGGTGAGCCAGTGAGTTTTGTTGGCTTTACCTAAAGGAATATAGCTGAGGGGTTAGTTGCAGGAGCAGAAATGAGTCAAAGACAGCTGTATCACCAAAGCACGCCCCAGCACGTGTGACAGATCACAGGCTGAAAACCTGGAGCAACTGCACATCCCACAAGCAGCTCAAGAGATAGAAGAGTGCCCTTTCTCCGTGCCTCAGTTGTCTAAACTTCTCTCAGGCAGCTCAGCTGCTTGCTGCTGCTTCTAGGCGGGTGTTCTGGTTTGTCTTTGCAGCTTTTCTCCTCTGAAAGTATTCTTAGGCCAGCTTCATTTGAGCAGGACTCCCAGCTTTTAGTACTTACCTAGTAGGGAGGGGCATAGTGAATTTGCTCAGTCCCTGGAACTTCCTGAAGGTATTTTGAGTTGTTTACCTTTCTGCTTAAGGGGCTTCCTGAAGGATAGAATGTTTCAATCTCCAAGGAAATTGTTACACAACACCAAAGCCACGGAATTTGCTCTTAAATCTACTCTACAGAAAGAGTGAAATGGACTGATCAGTGTAAGTCCACTCCTCATATTAAATTCTGGTGTTTTCTTTGTTTATGTATTAGCTCTGTTAATAGTGTCTACTGTAGGGTGAATCTTCCCTATATTCCCTTCCCTATATATTAGAATATCTTGTGGTTCACCAAACTCAGGGCAATAACTATAAAGTCTATTATGAGAAGTTCAGCTTCCAAATGAGAAACCACAGCAAATTTGAATGTGAATGAGTCTAACTCAAACTCATGAGTGTAATGGTTGGTGGGAACTGGTTTGTTGGAAAAAAGGGTTCACTGGGTCAGGAGGTGTGGACAGCTCCATGTGAGCCTATGTAAAGTGGGAATCAATCATCGTTCCTTGATTACTAGGTTCTTAATTCATGTAAGTGGCTGTCAGGGGAAGTGAGAAAGGGTCCAAACCATGTGGGTTTGGAACTCATTTAGTCATCTCACAAGTACACCACTTACGTAGCTATATAATAACAACCGCACAGAATGCTTTCCGTGAACAGAGCTTAACATCTAGTTGAGAAAACAGATATTAAACAAACAACCACATAAATAAATGTATGTTTAAAATGGATTAGTTCTTGTGAGGGCAAGTTCAGGATGTTGTGAAGGGAACAAGGGGATTTGATTTGGCTGGAAGGCATTTCAGGAAGGATGAGCAGATATTTAAATTTTCTCCATGCTCAGAGAAGAGACACTCTCAAGTCTCTGAGTTTGATTGGAGTATTCAAGTGGGTAAAAAAAATGCAGGAGTGAGAGACATGGGCTCCTAGAAGGACATGGATGATGGCTAGTGCATTTACCTCTTAGTGAAAGCACTGTGTTCCTGGACAGGGCTGATGCGATGCCTCAGTGGTAAAAGATGCTTGCTGTCAAGCCTGACAACTGGAGTTTGATGTCCAGAACCGACATGGTGGAAGGAGAGAACCGACTGCCACAGTTGTCTTCTGGGGTCTATGTTTGTGTTTGTGTGTGTGTGTGTGTGTGTGTGTGTGTGTGCACATGTGCAAACATGTGGGCACACATTCACTCTCCCACACATAAATAGATAGATAGATGGATGGATGGATGGATACATAGATAGATAGACATAAAATGTGACTCAAAAGAATATACAGTGCTTATGAACTTTGTTGTCACTCTTGGTTCTGGTGTTTGCTTCTCACCCTGTGTTCTTACTAATCTTGCATGTGGCATTTCCTCATGAGTAAACAGTATCACTGGAGAGGATAAGCTACTCATTTACCTTCTTTTGGAACCTCTGAATAGACTACTCATTTAAAAAATGCTTTCAAGGTTGTGCTGAAGAGAGAAATGCACACACACACACACACACACACACTATATGTACTGGGTAATGGGCAAACACATCTGGGGAAGCAGGAGGAAGGCTTTCTTAGAACAGATGGCTGCTGTGTGTATGTAGTTAGGCTTGTGTGCATCTTAGGGTTTGAGAGGAGTAAAAAATTATGCTTTAAATGAGGTAGGACATAAGCATCTGTGGCAATAACATAGTGCAGGACAATGAACAGGAAGTAAAATGGAGAACAAATAGCCCTTATGAGGCCATGCATAAATTGTGTATTAATTTATTTTTACCAAGTAGAAGTAGTATCTAGAAAGAATTTTTGATAAGAAGTGCCATCCTAAGTTTGACTAATGTTAAAATGCCTTGTACCTACTTTTATGGCTAACCTACTTGTATCTTTATGTTTATAGTGAGATATTTTATAAATGGCTTTATTTTCTTATTTAGTTATTTGCCTTTATTGTGTGTGTAGGTGTGTGTGTGAGAGCACTCATGTTATGCATGCTTGAGTCTGGGGACTTTGAAGACCCATTTTTAGCACTTCAGATAGCTAGCAGTGGGTTTGAAGTTAGATATTAGAATTTCACCTAAGACTGTTTCCGTAGAAGCTCTGAGAGCACACTGGACAAGAGTGAAAGTTGATGGACAAGCGGAGAAATGTCATGGAATTATTTCTTTTTCTGCATTCACTTACATGTTTTATTGCATTTGTTAGTTTCAGTTGTTCAATGAACTAGCGGTTTTTCAGGAATCAAAATGGATAGGTACAATACAGTTTGCCTTCTATTATAAGCTTGTGTGATATAAACTGCATTTACTTTACCACTTAGCATAACAGGACTCATTCCTAAACTCACCAAGTCCCACAGTGCTCCTCATGTAATTTTAAGTGTTGGGACTCTATTCTCCAGTCTGGTGCTTTTCCTATGGTATCAGGTAAGACTCAGACCAGGACACAAATCCAAGCAATGCTGAGTGGGACTCTCTGGCCTAGTAAAAGAAACTTGCAGCTGGAAAGCTTGTCCACTAGAGGGCAGAACTCTTGAATTGCAAGCTGTGATCTAGTGCAGTGATAATAGGATTCTATCAGATGCTGTTTGCTGTCTCTCAGCTCCAAACCACGGGCATAGCAGACAATGAAAAATGTGCTTAATCCCAGGGGCATAGAATAAAAGTTATACTTTTCCCTTGTTAGCAAAGTCTTTCCTTCCTGAGAAGTGTGTTGTAAATCTTGGCACCCTTAGAACATGCTGCCTGACTGCTGAAATATTTTCTTGCCTCTAATATTGGTTGGAGCAGCAAGGTAAGAGGCAATGTTAGCTCTATTTCCCAACCTCATTATCTCTGTTGACCTAACATACTGGAGGTCTGTGAACCTACCTTGCTAGAGAAGATGAAAATTAAAGCATGAAATAACAGTTTGGGGAAATTGTTCAAGGCACAGAACATCAAACTTGGAAATGATTTTAGAGTGCATGTCCTTCATTTTATAGGTAATAAAACAAAGTCTGAGACCAGGAACTGAGTTTTTGTTAAGTACCCAGCTAATCTAAGCCAAAACCAGTCCTAGAACCAGGTTTCATTTTGTACACCGTTCCACTCTGTTCATCCACCCCAGAAATGTTGGGGTGACCCTGGTTCACAAGGTCCCTCAGTGTCCTGATCAGAGATCCCTGAGGAAGTGCATCATGCAGATACAGTTGACTCTGCATTAATAAGTGCTATGATTATATCAAGTGAGTTCATCTTCTATTAGCTGAAGACCAGTGGGGCTTTTCCATGGTGGTGCTCATTGGGCCTTAGTTTTAAGAGCACCTTAGCGATGCATGCTTCTTCATTTGGTAGGCTCTGTAAGCGGAGAATTTACAGTTTGGAGGTTATCCAATCATGTAGTTGACTAATGTTGATTAAGCAAGCTCATATTGATTGAGTCGAGGAACAGAGGATCAGGTACACACTGGGGTTGGGTGTATGGGTAATAGTTTTCTGCCCTTTTTAATCTGATGACAATGAAACACTGATGGACTCTAAAATCCAAGATTTAAGAGCAGGAATTACAGCACAAAGTATGAGCCTTATTCAGCTTGCAGTGAACTAGCCTAAGTGATGATGCCAAGTACAAGCGATGTCTTGAGTTGAGGGCAGGTTGATGTGGTTCCACTGTGGGATGGGATCACCCTATATTCTCAGGGCCACTAAGCACCTCATTCCAACCCCTCCACTGATATCGGCTAGGCAGTTCCTTAGTTAATTGACCTAAACTCTCTCTCTCCCTGTCATGCCCTTTTCACATAGATGTGCCCACCACCTTTAAGTTATTCCTAGTATTGTAGTTGGAGAGACTCTCTTTGGGAGCCAATTTGAACACTCCCCTCCCTGGATTGAAATTCCTCATCAGCTCACCTCTTTTCACACAGGCATCTGTTTGTGTCACAGAGGAGGAGTTCCACATATAGCTACACTGTCTCTTCTTCCCCTCTTTATTTACTTCTCCACACAGGACACTCCCTCCCTGACTTGTCTTCTTTTGCTAAAGTTAAATTTATCTTTGCTTGAAGAGACTGGATTTTTTTTTTTTTTGGAATGGGTTGAATCTCATCAAAAAAGGAGGTAGGTATTTTAAGTTGTATGCAGCAAACTTAAATATTCTAAAATATTCCACCTCCAAGAAAGGCATACTATATAATGAAATCTGGGCTGAACAGTCAATAGGCTCCTGATGTGGCTTGACCTAAATTCTGTGCTCCCTGGGGGAAAATGTAAGCGTTTTGCCGCCTCTTTTCACACCTTGGCCCCCTATGACATTTACCGCCAAATATTTATGTACAATCTCCCTTTGAAATGGTAGCAATTTTATACACGACAGCTACTAAAGATCATGAGGACAAAGGAATAGAGTGTGTGTGTGTCTCATTTAAATGACAAACACAAGGCTGTTAGTGCAAATGTGCTCTTTATCAATAATTGAACATTTTAACTAAAACTTTAAGGCAGGAGCTATCCAGTAACAAAGATTGCTTTTAAATCCTTGGAAACCCAGACTTCATTCCATGACAGACACCCCATTGATGACCCCTACAGGGTTATCCAGTTATATTTCCAGCCCGTATCAAATCTCTGCCTCCACTAGCGTGTGTTAAGGACAGTGAGGGGGATTTTTCTGATTTTTTCCCCACAGGGAACAAAAATCTGTAGTGGATTTGGTAAATCATTCATTGTGGTGTTCATACAACATGTGTTCATTCTGTAGCTTTATTAGGACCTATGAACAGAGGTACTCAGATCATGGAGCCCTGTTGGACATCCAATTGCATGAACATTTTCAGGGAAACTGACTCATGAATAGAATGTACACGTGGCATCTAGGTGCTGCTGTAGAAACACGTGTATGTCAATGCTCTGGCCAAGGAGAGTAAGAGAAACCTTAATATATTAGATGACAGTAGGAGTTAACTTGCTGCAGAAGATGCTACTGGTCCTGATAAAGACCCATAAGTGAAGGAGAAAGAGGCATCCCACAAGAAGTGGAGTACCATGTTAGACAACCTGATGAATGCACTGGTTAGGAGTTGTTGAGGTGCAGAGTTCCGAGGAACCATGCTCTTGATAAGGAACTGCTGCTGTACATGACAATTGTGACTGACAAGGTATACATAAATTAATTTCTCTGACACCTCCTTCATATTCTCTTTTAAATATTCTTTTGAGTTTCTTCTCATTAAAATATTAATATCATTTAGAGTCAGGGTACTTTACTGTCAGGTTTACACAATATAACATTGTAAATGCATCCATGATGCGAATGACAGAAATGAGAGAAATCTCCCTTTCTTATTTTGCTGGAATACTGGATACTTACTTGTGTATTTATGTATTTATCAGAAATGAATGGAAGAAGAAATTTAAAGGCGAAGAAAGCCCATTGAAATTTTTTTTTTTTTGGTTCTTTTTTTTTTTTTTTTTTTTTCGGAGCTGGGGACCGAACCCAGGGCCTTGCGCTTCCTAGGTAAGCGCTCTACCACTGAGCTAAATCCCCAGCCCCTAAAGAATTTGTAAGATTTTTTTTTTTTTAATTTAAACATCACATTGGATCGTGTTTACCTTCATCTGCAATGATAATGTGCCAAACGCAAAGGGCTTCGTCGTGGTAGGGGATCTTTATCTCAGGGTCCCAATGGCAGCCAGACAACTCTGTCAGTCAGTTCTGGAAGCATGGCAGTACTGAGGCTTCCTAAAGGTGGTGTGTTTCAGAGAAAGCAAAGAAAGACACATTTTTTTTCAGAATCTTAGTTAACCATCACAACTCCCCAGACCACTCAGTCTGTGATTTCAAGCCAGGAAAATAATCGAAATGTAAAGTTTAGATGTTTGCCAAGTGAAATCATGCTTGAGATTTCTTTGGGTTTTGGTATTAGCTTGCCAAAGACAGTTTACCGTGACCTAGAGAGTTACAGGCCTTTGATGTAACCATGTTGTCCAAATAGGGAATAGCAGTTACCACGAGAATTTATGCTACTGATTTTCAAGCTTCTCTGTGAAGACATTTTGGAAACCCCAGAAGTATGTCTTCACTCTGGAAATGCATGCTGCCTATGTTTACTAATATTTGATAATTGATCAGTTTTGCAAAAACTGGAGAGACAGTGCTCACCTGCAGGGGACACTTCAGGCTCTGTGTACATGGGACACTAAGGCAAACGTTCCGTCTTTGAATTCATTTCAGTATCATAATAGATGATGACCAAATAACAAAGCAAATCACTGCCCAGTTTATCTGATTCTATTTTCGCACTGACAGAAATAACACTCTTAGCTGTGTCATGATTCGGCTATTTCAGTAACCTCCAAGAGCACATGAAATTTCAATCCGATTGATGTTACAGAGATCAGTGACTATTTTGGTTAAAGAAATAAATCGAGTGTGGCTTAGAGCTCTCACTCTCAACTTGCTGCTCTAGCTTATTGGGCTGCCTTTTTATGGACTCTTGTGGAACCAAAATGTAGGTAAGTCTAATTAGAATAACCTATAAGCCACTTAAATAATGCATTCAACGCAGGTTTAATCACCTTGAGTAACGTTAGTGCCACTTGGCTCCTGGCTTGTAACTTGCTTCTCTAAGGATTCTGGGAATGTCAGACGATGGAGATACAGAGGTTCACTCTGAGTGACAGAGTCTAGTGAATGCCAAGGAGGTGCAAAGTGAGGTGTCTTTGTCAGGTCCTCTTACTCACACTCCTGACTCAGGCCTTTTAGAATTTCTAGTCCTCCTGCCAGACTTATCCCTGTGAGCAATTTGGTGGCTGAGCAGTGACATTTCTATTCAAACAACTGTCAACAGAGCCAAAATAATTGAGTGGCCTTTGCTCTTTGGAACATGTAATAAAAATCAAGTAATCTGGGGATGATTTCTCTCCCTGCCTTTTAGAGTTTTAATTGTGCTGTTCTAAGATAAACATGGATTTGAGGAGAGGAAGTTTTCTCAGATTCGGGTATCCGGTAGCATCATTGCTGAATTGATTGAGCAGTATGTCCACACATGTACAAATAGATACTGTGCTCCTTTGAGAGTGCACAAAAAGATAAGCATAGGAAATCAACTTTAAAAGCATCCCTCAATATCTCCTAAGTATATTACATTATCAGGGTGAGGTCCCTATACCACTCTGTCAACTATTATCCTATGTTGCAATCTAACTATTTAAGAACTACTTTCTCTAGTCATAACCTGGTTATTCCTTAACCGGTGGTAGATAAAGGAGAGGAGTTATGAGAACTCATGAGGAATATGGCGTTGTGACAGTTCGCTGATTCGTTTTGCCGTGTAGGTGGAGAATGACTATATACACAGCATTCTCCAGAGGATAGTCTGGAAAGGGTAGAAGTTTTGTGTTTCTCCATACACGTGATCACGGACCCTAAAAAGTAAATTTGAACCAAAGATGTGTCTGTGAAGAACAGGCATGCCTTAGTGGGAGGTTGCCTTTACAAGACTCAGCTCTGATTTTCTTGTGTCTATGGGGTCATTAGGCATAACTGTCTACACATTGGGGCACTTACTCCCATGCAGCTCCTCTTAGTGCAGCTTCCTTTGTTCTCAGGTAGCCACCCTGACTTTGTGGTGGTTTCATGCGAGCTGAGGTTGAACTTGACAGATACTTGTGACCCCACTGGAAGCGATATGGCTTTGAAATCAAGTTAGCCTCATATTTAAGATGGCTTTTTCATTTTCTTTTTTTTTATCTTAGAGAATATGGAAAGGAATTTTCCACGATGGATTTACAGTGTGTAGTGAAGTATATAGTAAGTCTCAAAAGTTCTAGTTATCCTTCCTTAATGGGCTCCAAACTCAGTGGTAGAGTCATTGATTCCGTGGATATAGGTTTTGTGGTCCCCTAAGTATTCTGACTATAGTTGATCTTATTGGTTCACACTCACATGCATAGTTTAAATTTGCACGAAGAATAACTTCATACATCAGAAGTTCCTTGTCTTAAGGTCTTTGGATTGTTGCTATAAAATATCAGAATTTGGACACATAATATGAGACAGAGGTTTATTAATTTAAAGTCTGGATACCTAACAGCAGGGGAGGGCTGTTATATAGGGAGTGCCTTGGCAGAAAGCACCATGTATCATTGATAAATATCTAGCAGAGAAGTCATATGGAGAGAGAGAGAGAGAAAGAGAGAGAGAGAGAGAGAGAGAGAGAGAGAGAGAGAGAGAGAGAGAGAGAGAGAGAGAGAAGGGAGTGGGCAGGCTCCTTGTAACAATCCACCCACATGAGAACTGGTTCACTTTCATAAACCAACTAGGAGTGACTAGCTTGGATCACTTCAGAAAGTAAGTCATGGCTCAGTCTCTCTCTAGGCTCTATCTCTTGCAGGTCTCATCAGTACAGGTACATCTCAAAGACCAGTGGAAACTGTGTGTGATTTCCAGATTCTTGCTTCTCAGAGCAAGAAACGGGCTAGGAATAGATGGATAGTGGTAGAATCTGAGTGTGTGTGTGTGTGTGTGTGTGTGTGTGTGTGTGTGTAATTTTTCAAAGATTTAATAGGTAGATCATGGTAAAAGTAGCAGGCAATGTAATAGTTGTATCTGTTGCTTCATTCATCACTTTTCTATTAAAAGCTGAACTAAATATGTACACATGTAACTTTTAGAGAAAATGAATTACTTAAGTAATCACTAGCAAATAGCTTTTATGATTTTTAAAAATAGTGTACTTGTGTGTGCATGCATATATGTGTGTGTGTGTGCCTGTGTTCCTGTGTATGAGCCCAGTCATACATATTCCAGAGTGTGTGTGGAGGTTATCGGACAATGGTATCAATCTTGACTTTCGCTTTGTCTGAAACAGGTTGCTCTCCATATGTCAGGCTACCCCACATCAAATGTCCATGGATTCTCCTGTCTGCGCTCCCATGTCACTGAGATTTGTAGACAGGTGCTACTGTACTTGTTTTGTAGGCTCTGGAGATTTGAACTCAGATCTTCACTGCAAACTCATTCTACTCCTGAAGTGCCCCTAGCCCCCAAGTGTCATTTTCTCTCTTTTATTTATTGGATATTTTTATTTACATTTCAAATGTTGTCCCCTTTCCCAGTTTCCCATTCATAAACCCCTTATCCCCTCCCCCTCCCCCTTCTATGACAGTGTTCTGCCACCCGTCCACCCACCCCTACCCCCTCCCTGCCCTGACATTCCCCTACACTGTGAAATTGAGCCTTGGCAGGACCAAGGTTTCTCCTCCCATTGGTGCCCAACATGGCTATCCTCTGCTAAATATGCAGCTGGAGCCATGGGTCTGTCCACCTGTAATCTTTGGGTGTGGTTTAGTCCCTGGGAGCTCTGGTTGGTTGGTATTGTTTTTGTTATGGGGTTGCAAACCCCTTCAGCTCCTTCAGTCCTTTCTCTAACTCCTCCATTGGGGACCCCATTCTCAGTCCAATGGTTGGCTGTGAGCATTCACCTCTGTATTTGTCAGGCTCTGGCTGAGCCTCTCAGGAGACACCTATATCAGTTTCCTGTCAGCATGCACTTCTTGGTTTTAGCAATATTGTCTGGGTTTGGTGGCTATATGTATATAGGCTGCATCCCCAGGTAGGGCAGGTTCTGAATGGTCATTTCCTCGATCTCTGTTCCAAACTTGTCTCCATATACTTTCCTATGAATATTTGTTTCCCCTTTTAAGAATGACTGAAGCATCCACACTTTGGTTGTCCTTCTTCTTGAGCTTCATATGGACTGTGGATTGCATTTGGGCTAATAGACATAGTGAGTACATACCATAGGTTTTTGTTTGTTTGTTTGTTTGTTTGTGACTGGGTTACCTCATTCAGGATGTATTTTCTAGTTCCATCCATTTGCCTATGAATTTCATAAAGTCATTGTTTTTGATAGCTGAGTAATATTCCATTGTGTAGATGTACCACATTTTCTGTATCCATTCCTCTGCTGAAGGGCATCTGGGTTCTTTCCAGCTTCTGGCTATTATAAATAAGGCTGCTGTGTACATAATGGAGCATGTGTGTTTGTTGTATGTTGTAGCATCTTTTGGGTATATGCCCAGGAGAAGTATAGCTGGGTCTTCAGATAGTACTATATCCAGTTTTCAGAGGAACCTCCAGACTGATTTCCAGAGTGGTTGTACCAGCTTGCAAGCCCACCAAAAATGAAGGAGTGTTCCTCTTTCTCTGAGACAGTTTCTGAAGAAGGAAAGAAAGCTATGCCAAGAGAGGAGGTGCCTCAAAGCTGGGAGCAAGGGTCTGAGGCTCAGTGCTGCTCATGCTCTGAGAACCAGGACCTCTCCCTATCAACTGCACAGTGTACTACCTTTGTCTCCTTTTCATATTGTCTTTCTTGGGTGCAGTGTCTAGTCTTCCTGCTTGCCAAAGGGGATCCTTCATATGCTCATCAGACCTCATCCTTCCTTCTGCTCTCTGGCCACACCACCCACGTGGAGTACCATCACACCAAGGTCCTAGTGCTCATCGTGTGGTCATTTAGACAGCCGGGATCCAAATTACTGCATCCATCTCCAGCAGATCGATTGTCAGTCCTCTGGAATGGTGAACAATACCTCCTATTCCCAGGTTCAAGAATCTGATGGACAGAGTCTTTAGAGGTTAATTTTCTTAGCATCCTATTTTATATGCCCTTCCTCTTTTTCCTCTCTAAAGGTATACAGAGGAAATGTTTTCCCATTTCTGCTCTCTTTCCCCCAAAGTAACTCAGCGTCTTGTGTAGCCCATTCTAGGATAAAGTCCCATTTCCAATTTGCCTGTTGAGTCTGAGCTAGTCACGTGGGCACTTCCGTTACAGACCAGTGTTTCTCAAAGTGAGATCTCACTGGGAATCACATTGGAAACTTGCGGAAAGGCAGACTGATTCAACAAGTCGGGATTGGAGCTTTTAGACTTTGTGTTTCCATCAGGTTAATATCCAGATTAGCATCCAAGCTAACTCTAACCACACTGCTGATGAGGCCAAGGCCGAGAATGGCAATTTATCTAGCCAAGAGAGAACTCCGCCTCACTAGCTTTCAGGATAATGCTTATACCTTGACCTTTCTATCGCTCCGCATTCAATAATTTGCATTTTAAAAGCAGTCATTTATTATTGCTCTTGTCCCTGTAACCCGCACGCTGCCCCTGTGATGCACACCTTATCATCATCATCATCGCTGTCTTTAATCATGGTGGAAACGTTAACTAGGAACGGTAACAAGCTGCAGGCTGCCGTGTCTGAGAGCCTTTATCTCCACTCTACTCACTTCTCTTCCTCCCCTCGCTTTCTAATCTAACCCATACATTTTCATTGTGCTCTATGTAGGTATTAAATTGTTGTTTAAGAACGGATATAGTAACTGGCCTGTGGTAGATTCTCAATAACAGTTTCCACGGATTGAAGCCTCCTCAGCTCATGGACCTCCTGCCTGCTTCCCCTGAATTCTGGGTGTTCCTTATTTGCCCTGGCTTTGAGGACCTCTCATTCTCTACACTGCAGCCCCTGGTGCAGCTACACTGCAGCTTGCTCCTTCTACTTCCTGACCCTGACTGTCAACCCCCTCTTCCGCCCCCCAATAAGCCGTTGCCATTTGAAATTCATGGCACTTCTTTGTAATGTTTTCTACCACTTTCTGGGTCCTTTATTGAAATCATAATAGGACTTATTATTGTTTCTGAATCAGTCTGCAGGCATTGCCATGTACGAGGGTGACACATCCCATTTCCCGGCTTCAAAGATATAAGACGTTTTCATGCTAACAGCCTTTACTGCATTCTGCCTTAGCCCTCTGCTCACGTCACTTCTGATTCCACAATATGAACTCAGAACTGATAAAGTTAAAGCCTATCTTTATGGACTAGAGAGTGAAAACATTCACATAATCTGAGTCAGACATAGTTAACAACTAAAAACGGTCTTCCAGGCTTTTTCATAAGTAGAATTCTACTTAAATTGAAACATGCTAAATTTGTAATCTAGCACAGTACTTTGTATATACATTTCAATCTCATTTTATTTGATGAAACAGTATATCGACACATATCACATGATTTTCTAATATTCTACTTTATATGTGAATTCTGATTCATTTGATTCATTACCTATTAAAAGACATTTAAATTGTCTGCAGTATTGGAAGATACTGAAGCATTTTGTTTTGATGCTTTTATATTTCCCCTTATTTACTGCAGAGTATCTTTCTAGATTTAAAGACTGGACCAAAATATGTATGAGATATTAGATTACACTTTTATAAAATTGAAACACATAGTTCTCAAACAATAGGGCTACCTATCCCATATTTCTACCCACCCTATTATCAATGAAATGTATTTATTGTCTTAAGTTTAACATTGTGTTAAATAGATCTGAGCTCAATTGTATTTGAATTCATTTAAATGCAGATGGAAATTTAAATATATTTTTATACATGGAGGTGTTTGAACAAAACATCAATGTTTATCTAAGCAATATTGGGAAAATGTTTGGATTTTGGGTCTCTTGCCTCGGGCTTTAGGAATTTAATTTCTTTGGCAGGTAATTCCAGCTGCTAGAATTTTCAATGCATAGGAAATAATGTGTAGGTTACACTAAAACCGTCAAAACTGATGCTTTTATGACATAGCTGATTCAAAAGAATATTTTGGAGCAAAATTTCTCCATATATATTGCACATAAAATTTTTCTGTATATTGCTCCAAATATACATGCCGAGTAACTCTCTTTTCACTCTCTTCTTCTTTCCAATGCTGCACTGAGAATTATACTTTAATTAGACTGAGTCAACATTTAATTTTCACTTGTTTTAACTACTGTGTTCAATGAAGCAGAGAATCCATTCTTCTCAAAAAATACAGGGAACCACAAATACAGCAACATCATGCCCCTCAGATGTGACTATGCACTCTCTTTGAATAAATACCAGCTTATTCAAAATTGTAGCCTAAAGCACATGGCCTAGCTGGGCACAGAGATTCCTGTGAACAGTCTACCTTTCCCCACTAGATCACTTTTCATTTCTCTTCTCCTCTTACTGCTCCACTATCGTCGATCATTTATACTTCTCCTTCTTATTAGGCCGCCACTTTATTTCCCATTACTCAGAGGTCACCTGAGGATTTGGGCTTGACAATACCCTCTATTTTCAGACTTTGCTTTCTCCTTCAATGCTCTTCACCTTCACCTCCCACCCCCTTTAATTTTTCACAGAGGTGATTTGCCCTCTGAATCTCAGAAGCAAACTGCGAGGAGGCTGCCTTCCCTTAAATTGCATCCTTTGTTAAGGATGTGAATGAGGAAGCCAGACTTTCTACTGTGAGAAGCACTTGAAAGGGTTGGCCTCCAGAGCTGGCTCATTATAGTCAAGTTTAAAGCTCTTGTTTTAATGTTAAGGTCCTTCTTATTCTGGGCTAATTTTCATGCTTTTCCCTAACAGGAACAGCATATTCCAGTCTGGTTGGTTTCTTATCAAGACTACAGAATTTACTTTCTACTTTCTATCATTGTGTTATCCCATGGGTAGTGCCTCTCTCAACTATCCACTCCATTCCTTATTATCTATCTCTTCAAATATTTTCCATCAATAGGGCTGGGTCAAATTCCATTTTCTCAAGTCTCTAATCAGTGACTTCTACTTTAATTTTTAAAATTTTAATTTATTTCATTCTTACTTATTCATCTTACATCCTGCACACTGCCATCCTCCCGGTCGTCCCCTCTCACAATCCTTCCCCCATGCCCCTTTCCCTTCTCCTCTGAACAGGTGGGAACCCCCATAGGTATTCCCCCAACAGGGCACATCTAGTCTCTTCAAGGCTAGGTGCTTTCTCTCCTATTGAGACCAAACAAGGCAACCCAGCTAGAAGAATATATCCTATGTGCAGGCAACAGCTTTTGGGATAGCCCCAGTTCCAGCTGTTTGGAACCCACATGAAGACGGAGCTTCAGAGGTTTGCCTAGGTCCAGCCATGTATGTTCTTTGGTTGGTGGATCCGACTCTGAGAGCTCCAAGGGTTCAGGCTAATTGAATCTGTTCGTCTTCCTGTGGACTTCCTATCCCTTTGGGGGCTGCAATACTACCTTCTGTTCTTCCATAAGAGTCTCAAAGCGCCATCCACCGTTTGACTGTGGGTATCTGTTTGAGTCAGCTGCTGGGGGGAGCCTCCCAGGAGACAACATGCTCCTGTCTGTAAGCTTAACAGAGTATAATCAACAGTGTTAGGGATTGGTGCTTGCCCATGAGATTGGTCCCAAGTTGGACTGGCTATTGATTAAGCTATCCCTCCAGTCTTCACTCAATCCTCTATGCCTGCATTTCTCATAGACAGGTTAAGTTTCAAATTGGAAGTTTTGTGGGCTTTGGTGTCTCCATCGCTTCATGGGGGTTCCTGACTGGCTATAGGAGGTATCCTCTTCAGGTTCCCTATTCACAATGTAGTGAGTTACACCTTAGATCACCCACATTGATTCTTGGGCACCTCCCTAATCCCAGGTCTCTGTCTTGTTCAGGAGATTCCCCACCTCCTGCTCACCCCTGACAGTTGCAGATTTCCATTCATTTTCATGGCCTTCTAGCCATCTCTCCTGTCCTACCTCACACCTGATCCTGAATCCTATCCCCTTCCCTTCCAGTTCCCTCCCGCTATTTTATTCCCACTATTTTATTCCCCCTTCTAAGTGAGATTCAAGCTTCTTCACTGGGACCTTCCTTGTTTGACTCCTTTGCATCTGTGGAGTATAGCATGGTGCCTGTATTTTATGGCTAATATCTACTTATAAGTGAGTACATACCATGCATGTCCTTTTGGGACTTGGTTAACACATTCAGGATAATATTCTCAAGTTCCACCCATTTGCCTGTAAAATTCATGATGTCTTTGTCTCAAATTGCTGAGTTGTAGTCCATTGTGCAGATGCACCTTATCGCCTTTATCCATTCTTCAGTTGAGGGACACCTGTGTTGTTTCCAGTTTGTGGCTATTACGAATATATTGCAATTTGTTAATTGAATGGCTGCCAGTGACAGGCCACCTGGCACATTGTGTGAGATAATTCAGATCACTATGAACTAGCAGAGAAATCCAGCTTCTGTGCCTTCAGATATTTCTGCCTATATGACTTATACACACCAACTATAATTTTTAATACAGCATTGTCTGCCTCTGCTTTTCTTGTGTATTATGATGCCCTGAGCATTTGGAAAGGTCTATGATGTTCTTTAGTGTTCTGACTTCATTTATTGGGGGGGAATCTCCTGTGTCCCTTTGTCAAGTAGTATCTTTATCATTCATTCTTCACAATTGAGCCTGACAATTCTGATGTGGTCTGACAAGTTCAGAAGATCATGAGGGTGTTAAAGTATTCTGGAATCCCTTCTCTTTGTGTAGTCAAAGTCATGTGGAATTTCAGCAATCCTTTCATGATCTTGTTTACTCACACAATAGATTATACATCTTTGTCATCGTTTAAGTGTCGTGGTTCCCTCGTGGCTCTGATGCCAGGCAAGCACTGATCTGTCTGCTTTATGTCACTGCTCATCAGCTTTTATTTTTCTAGAGTTTTATATAAATGAAATTATGAATGTTTGTAGTCTATCACAAGGGACTTTCTCCTTCTGAAGATGTTTGTTTCTTAGAGAAAGTCAGATTTACAAAGGCTTTGCTGATACAATTGAATTTTTAAGCCTACATTCAAGAGTCTTGGCTTTCTAAATTTACCTTGTTTTCAGCCCCATGTTCCTGGGCATCAGAATAATTTGGAATAAAGAAATATGACACCCATAGTGTGTGTTTACTGTCTTTTGGAGCTTAGAGCCTTCTGGAGATTCGATAATCACACCTTAATGCATTATTTCAGAACACAGAATTGTAAAATATTATTTTTTCAAAAGCTTAAGTCATGGATAAAATGGCTGATTAGAAGAGCCAAGGATGATAGCATATAGCAATGCTGGCAGTGTTGGCACAATAGTTAAGGGCCTTCTTTTTCCTCCCCTAAACTGCAGCCCTTTACCTGCAATAATATCACTAAAATAATATCACTAGTTTTATTCCTAACAATAACTCTGGTATGTTTTCCTATAGTACATATATGTCTTTTTATTTTAATTGCACTGTTCTTCTCAGGCACCCTCTGTGTGTGTGCATATATTATTATTTTTTTAAAAGATAATTCCCACTGACAAATTTGCACATTGTAAGTAAGATGGGATTAAACAAATATAAACTTTTATGAATTAATCTTTCTAGACAAGATGAATACTTTGATCACTATAAAGACTTCTTATGTCTTTTTCAGTCAATTTCTACCAGACTCAGTCACTAGGAAGCTATTCATCTACTTTCTGTTTTCATAAATTAGTATGGATTTTCTAGAGTTTCATATCAATGACATTACATAGTATTTATTCTTAGTTATTAAATATTTATTTTAAAGTGTGTGTGTGTAGGCAAGTGTATGTGAATGCAGAATCTATATGGAGTTAGAGTTGGAGTTAGATGTGTGTGACCCATGTATTCTTTTGTTTCTGGTTTCCAGAATGTTTCCATGGTTTGAAATGTATCCATGAAGTTTTATGTGCTTTTCCCTCCCAATAGTTCTTTCACTTTTATTACTTTTTTATTATTGAGTCGTTATATGAATTTAGTTTTCATTTATTTATACTGACTTGAGCTGTTCTCAGTTCTAAGATATTGAGTATCAAGTGTTTGTTAGTATTGGTGTATGCCACAGTTTCATTCTTGAATGATTACCAGAAGTCTATGTGTTGATGCCTTGGTCCGCAGTCTGTGTCACTACTCAGGAGTGGTGGAATCTTTAGCAGGGAGGTTCTAGTAGAAGGGAGGTAGGTCCTTAGTATCTTCTTGTTCTTTTGCTTTTTAGCTATCTTCGCCTTCTATTGTTCTGAAGAGACAAATAAAAGTTCATTTAATAGGTGCTTGCTTACATTTCAGACGTTTAGTTCATTATCAGGTACTAATATAGTGGCATGGAGGCAGACATTGTAGCCAAGAGTTCTATATGCAGATCTTCAGGCAACAAAAAGAGACACTGGGGCTGGCTTGGGCTTTTGAAACCTCAAAGCTCACACCCAGTGTCACACTTCCTCAATAAGGCCACACCTCCTAATCCCTCTCAAGTACTGCTGTTCCCTGATGACCAAGCATTCAAATATATGAACCTATGGGGGGAGGGGTGTCATTCTTATTCAAACTAGCACATAGTACTAGCACAAAATGATCCAAATCCCCTCCTATATGCTTCCACTGTGCCAGACTGTGCCCCTTAAGCCCAAAGCAAAGGAAACAAGAGTCAAGGACTGAAATTTCCAAAATCATGAGCTCAAATAAATATGTGCCTCTTAAATGTTGATTATCTTAGGATTTTATCATAGTGAGAGAATGTTGACTGAAAAATATTTCTGCTCTATGGACGCAGGTTTTCTTTTTTCTTAGGTATGTACCTGCAGTGGGGTACATGTTTCACTAAAAGAAAACAAAACAATCCCAAACCTCCCAGGATCTTCATTTTAGTGATTCTATCATGCTTCAGTCCTGTCAGCAGTGTGTGATTTCCACACACTGGTTTTCCATGTTGCTGTTCTGAGGATGCATGGTAGCTCCTGGGAACTCATTCTCTCTTTTTCTCCATTTATTGTTTTATCATCCCCAAATTGTTGTTCTTTCTCCCTTTTCCCTGCTAGCTGGGCTTTGTGTCTAGAATAATTTCTTGTAGTAGTTCATTAAGCCTCTCCCTCTTCTAGTTTATGTAATTCTTCATAGAACGTATCCATTCAAAAACATCTCTTCCCTAAGGGTCTCATTCAGCTATTGGCAATAATATTTGAAACCCAGAGAGTTTTTGTATATGTAAGTAAATGTATTTACCATGTGAGAAAGACAGCATGCTGACCGAAATGCTTTTCAGATTTCTCCATGACAAAGTCTCTCATACAGTACAAAAGAGTGAGTTGCATTCTTGATTTTGATATTTTCACAGATGTATGCTATGCTCTTTGATGACAGCAACTCTCTATTACTCTCTCCCAGCTCCCCTACATTCTACTGTTCTCATTTCTTTTTCTAGATTTTTCTAATGTACTTAACATGCATTTAAGGAAAAAACTCTAGATTCTGCATATGAGTGAAAATATGTATTTGTCTTTTTTGAGTCTGGTTTGTTTCCCTTAACATGATGATATTCAGTTCTATATATCCTTATGTAAATGACCCAATTTTCAAATTTATGACTGACTTAGACCATCATTGACATATACACCATATTTTGTTCTGTTTATAAATGGACACTTACACTGATACCATATCTTGGCTACTGAGAATAGTACCACAATGTATAAAGATGTGCAGGTGACTCTGAGGTAGCTATTTTCATCTCCATCGAGAGCCTATAATAGGTCTATTATTAGTTTTGTTGAAAGCTCCATGCTGTTTTCCATAGTGGCTGAACTAAGTTACTTCCCTTTCAGTAATGTGATCTATTATTCTCACCAACATTTCTCGTAGCTCGATGTCTTGGTGATAGCTATATTTTATCGGAGTGAGAAAGAATCTCAGTGCAGTTTTGATTTACATTTCCCTGTTGAGGAATGATGTTGAACATCTTAAGAAATCAATTTGTAAGAGACAATTGGAAATCTCTGCTTCATAAATATTTGTGTGTTGAATCAAAAGAAGTCAACGAAGTTGAATTTAGAAAATCTGTCCTGTGGTTTGGTGGGTGTGTTGGGTTGAATTTGTTGATAAAATGCAGTGTTCTGTGGATATTTTTGGCATCTCTTTATGATCCCTTCTTTTAGTAAAAGGAGTAATTCATCTTGACAGTGAGCTACATCAATATTATATTTAATCAAATTTAAAAGTATTAGTTTCTCAGACATTTGTATTACTACTATTTTAAGTACTTGAAATAATTTGAGATTTATGATCAGGGAGGGTTTTCAGTATGAGGACATAAAAGGATGATAAAAAGACTCAATAGTCAGGATCAGTGAGAGCTGTAGCATCATCTTCTTTATCTAAATGCTAACCACATCATTGGATTGGAGTCTGCCCATCACATCAACATGATGTACCATGATTGCACACTGCCCCATCTTGCAGGAAGGATCCCTTCAACTTCCTCCAACCCACTCCCTGGCCCATCACTAGCCTGGAGCCTTATGCCATACCTTATGATCTTGCCTTAATATTTTGTCTTTGTTATCTAGAATCTCTAAAATAATGTGATTTCCTCCCATCACAACCTTGTCAGTGATTAAATAACTCATTTTTAAGGATGAGGAGACAAATTTTAGGTCTTCATTTAGTAGACTTCAGTTGAATTCAATACACATTACTATCTCAGGCAGTTGGGTGTGCATTGAAATTTTAAACATAAGCAAATGATGTTTTTTTCAATTCCATGAATTATTTATTTTTGGTTGTTGTTGTTCCCCTTTTAAAGAAGGAGTGAAGCATCCACATTTTGGTTATCCTTCTTGAGTTTCATGTGGTTTGTGCATTGCATCTTGGGTAATTTGAACATTTGGGCTAATATCCACTTGTCAGTGAGTGCATACAATGTGTGCTTTTCTGTGATTGGGGTACCTCTCTCAGGATGATATTTTCTAGTTCTATCCATTTGCCTATAAATTTCATGAAGTCATTGTTTTTGATAGCTGAGTAGTATTCCGTTGTGTAGATGTACCACATTTCTGTATCCATTCCTCTGTTGAAGGGCATCTGGATTCTTTCCAGCTTCTGGCTATTATAAATAAGGCTGCTATGAACATAGTGGAGCACGTGTCTTTTTTATATGTTGGGGCATCTTTTGAGTATATGCCCAGGAGAGGTATAGTTGGGTCCTCAGGAAGGACAATGTCCAATTTTTTGAGGAACCCCAGAATGATTTCCAGAGAGATTGTACCAATTTGTAATCCCACCAACAATGGAGGAGTGTTCCTCTTTCTTCACTTTCTCACCAGCATCTGCTATCACCTGAGTTTTTTTATCTTAGCCATTCTGACAGGTGTGAGGTGGAATCTCAGGTTACTTTGATTTGCATTTCCCTGATAACTAAGGATGTTGAACATTTCTCAATCATTCGATACTCCTCAGTTGTGCACTCTTTGTTTAGCTCTGTATCCCATATTTTAATATGGTTATTTGGCTCTCTGGAGTCTAACTTTTTGAGTTCTTTGTATATTTTGGATATTAGTCCTTTATCAGATGTAGGATTGGTAAAGAGCTTTTCCCAGTCTGTTGGTTGCCGTTTTGTCCTAATGACAGTGTCCTTTGCCTTACAGAAACTTTGCAGTTTTATGAGGTCCCATTTGTCAATTTGTGATCTTAGAGCATAAGTCATTGGTGTTCTGTTCAGGAAAATTTCCCCAGTGTCCATGTGTTTGAGACTCTTCCCCACTTTTTCTTCTATTAGTTTGAGTGTATCTGGTTTGATGTAGAGGTCCTTGATCCACTTGGACTTAAGCTTTGTACAGGGTGATAAGAATGGATTGATTTGCATTCTTCTACATGCTGACCTCCAGTTGAACCAGCATCATTTGCTGAAAATGCTATCTTTCTTGCATTGGATGGTTTTGGCTCCTTTGTCAAAGATCAAGTGACCATAGGTGTGTGGGTTCGCTCCTGGTTCTATTCAGCTGATTTATCTGCCTGTCTCTGTACCAATACCATACAGTTTTTATCACTATTGCTCTGTGCTTGAGGTCAGGGATGTTGATTTCCCCAGAAGTCCTCTTATTGTTGAGGATAGTTTTAGCTGTCCCGGGGTTTTGGTAATTCCGAATGAATTTGCAAATTGCTCTAACTCTATGAAGAATTGAATTGAAATTTTGATGGGGATTGCATTGAATTTATAGATTGCTTTTGGTAAAATGGCCATTTTTACTATATTAATCCTGACAATCCATGAGCATGGGAGGTCTTTCCACCTTCTGAAATCTTCTTAAATTTCTTTCTTTAGAGACCTGAGGTTCTTATCATACAGATCTTTTACTTGCTTGGTTGAAGTCACACCAAGGTATTTTTTATTTGGGACTATTATGAAGGGTGTTGTTTCCCTAATTTCTTTCTCAACCTGTTTATCTTTTGTGTAGAGGAAGGCTATTAATTTCTTTGAGTTAATTTTAGACCTAGCCACTGTGTTAAAGTTGTTTATCAGGCTTAGTTGTTCTATGGTGGAACTTTTGAGGTCAGTTAAGTATACTATCATATCATCTGCAAATAGTGATATTTTGACTTCTTCCTTTTCCATTAGTATCCCCTTGACCTCTTTTTGTTGTCTGATTGCTCTAGCTAGTACTTCAAGAACTATATTGAATAAGTAGGAAGAGAGTGGGCAGCCTTGTCTAGTCCATAATTTGAGTGGAATTGCTTCAAGTTTCTCTCCATTTAGTTTAATTTTAGCTACTGGTTTGCTGTATATGGATTTTACTATGTTTAGGTATGGGCCTTGAATTCCTGATCTTTCCAGGACTTTTCTCGTGAAGGGGTGTTGACTTTTGTCAAATGCTTTCTCAGCAACTAAGGAAATGATCATGTAGTTTTTTTTCTTTGGGTTTGTTTATATAGTGGATTACGTTGATGGTTTTCCACATATTGAACCATCCCTGCATACCTGGGATGAAGCCCACTTGATCATAATGGATGATCATTTTGATGTCTTCTTAGAATCAATTTGCAAGATTTTTTTTGAGTAGTTTTACATCGATATTCATGAGGGGAATTGGTCTGAAGTTCTCTTTCTTTGTTGAGTCTTTGTGTGGTTTTGGTATAAGAGTGATTGTGGCTTCATAGAAGGAGTTTGGTAGTTCTCTGTTTCTATTTTGTGGAATAGTTTGGACAGTGTTGGTTTGAGGTCTTCTATGAAGGTCTGATAGAATTCTGCACTAAACCCATCTGGTCCTGGACTGTTTTTGGTTGGGAAACTTTTAATGACTGCTTCTATTTCTTTAGGAGTTATGGCATTATTTAGATTGTTTATCTGTTTCTGATTTAACTTGGGTACCTGGTATTTGTCTCAAAAATTGTCCATTTCTTCCAGATTTTCAAGTTTTGTTGAATATAGGCTTTTGTAGTAGGATGTGATGATTTTTTGAATTTCCTCAGATTCTGTGTTGTGTCTCCCTTTCCATTTCTGATTTTGTTAATTTCGACATACTCTCTGTGCCCTCTGGTTAGTCTGGCTAAGGGTTTATCTATCTTGTTGATTTTCTCAAAGAACCAGCTTTTGGTTCTGTTGATTCTTTCTATGGTCCTTTTTGTTTCTACTTGGTTGCTTTTAGTCCTGAGTTTGATTTTTTTTCCTGCCGTCTACTCCTCCTGGGTGTATTTGCTTCTTTTTGTTCTAGAGCTTTTAGGTGTGCTGTCAAGCTACTGACATATGCTCTTTCCTGTTTCTTTCTGCAGTCACTCAGAGCTATGAGTTTTCCTCTTAGCACAGCTTTCATTGTGTCCCATAAGTTTGGGTATGTTGTACTTTCATTTTCATTAAATTCTAAGAAGTCTTTAATTTCTTTCTTTATTTTTTCCTTGACAAGGTTATCATTGAGTAGAGCATTGTTCAACTTCCATGTATATGTGAGTATTCTTTCCTTATTATTGTTCTTGAAGTCCGTGGTGATCTGATCAGATGCATGGGATAATTTCTATTCTTCTCTATCTGTAGAGGCCTGTTTTGTGACCAATTATTTAGTTAATTTTGGCGAAGGTACCATGAGGTGGTGAGAAGAAAGTATATTCTTTTGTTTTAGGATGGGATATTCTATAAATATCCATTAGGTCCATTTGGTTCATAGTTTCTGTTAGTCTCTCTATGTCTCTGATTAATTTCTGTTTCCATGATCTGTCCATCGATGAGAGTGAGGTGTTGAAATCTCCTACTATTATTGTGTGAGGTGCAAAATCTCTTTTGAACTTTAGTAAGGTTTCTTTTATGAATGTAGGTGCCCTTGTATTTGGAGCATAGATATTTAGGATTGAGAGTTCATCTTGGTGGATTTTTCCTTTGATGAATATGAAGTGTCCTTCCTTATCTTTTTCGATGACTTTCTGTTGAAAGTCAATTTTATTCGATATTAGAATGGCTACTCCAGCTTGCTTCTTCAGGCCATTTGATTGGAAAGTGGTTTTCCAGTCTTTTACTCTGAGACAGTGTCGGTCTTTGTCTCTGAGGTGTGTTTCTTGTAGGCAGCAGAATGCAGGGTCTTCTTTATGTACCCAGTCTGTTAATCTGTCTTTTTTTTTGAGTTCATTGATGTTCATAGATATTAAGGAATAGTGATTGTATGGAGGGTGGTTCCTGTGTTTTCTTCCAGTCGTCTTGGTGTTTCAGGTTTTTCAGTGATGTCTTTGATATATTTGGAGGTAGTGTTCTTTCAAAGTGATAGACGTAAGTCTAATTTTGTTCTTCTAGGTATGGACATTATGCTTTCCCAGAACAATTCGTCAAACATGCTGTCTTTTTTCCAGTGTAGATTTTTGACATCTTTTATTTATTTTTTTTTAAAGATTTATTTTTTATTATATGTAAGTACACTGTAGCTGTCTTCAGATACACCAGAAGAGGGCATTGGATCTCTTTACAGATGGTTGTGAGCCACCATGTGGTTGCTGGGAATTGAACTCATGACCTCTGGAAGAGCAGTCGGGTGCTCTTAACCGCTGAGCCATCTCTCCAGCCCTTTTGACATCTTTTAAACATTTTTTTTGAGTGGCTATAGTTCTATGGACTCATGTTTAGGCATTCTATTTTGGTTAGTTGGTTTATATGTCTTTATTTTTAATGCCACCACCTCCTTGTTTTTATTACCATAGCTCTGTTTTTTTCTTTCTTTGATTTTTTTCCATATAAATTTTAAGACAGTGATTTTTCTATTTCTGCAAAGAATGAGATAGGGATATTTATTGAGATGGCATTGAATCTGTAGATGACTTTTGGTAAAATGGTCATTTTCACAATACTAACATAAGATGGCTTTCTATTTTCTAGTGTCTTTTCAATCTTTCTCTGGAGACTTTAACATTTTGTGCAAAAGTCTCTCATATCCTTGGTTAGATTTATTCCTAGATATTTTATTTTCTTAAATCTATGATAAAAGGGAAGGTGTCCACAATATCTTTTTCTGGGTATTTGGTTGTGGTGTAGCGAAAAAATAATTTCTGAAAGTTACTTCTGTATTCCAGAACTTTGCTGAAATTCTTGATTATTTGTAGAAGTTTTTTGGTTGACTTTTTGGAATTTCTTATATATGTTATCATATTGTCTAAAAATGGGGATAGTTTCACTTAATATTCCCACACTAGCATCCCTTTCATTTCTTTCTCTGGCCTTATTGGTCCAGTGAATACTTTGAACACAATATTGAAAAGAAGTAGGGATAATGGAAGGCACTGTCTCATTTCTGATTTCCGTGGTATTGCTTCAATCTTTTCTACATTTAGGATGATGTTGGCTATGAATTTGTCATATATAAATTTTATTATGTTGAGACAAGTATTTTTATCAGGAAGATATGTTGGACTGTGTCAAAGACTTTTTGCACCTACTGAGATGATCATGTGATTTCTTTCTATAAGTCAATTTTTATGATTTATTGTTTCTTGAATTGCATATGCTGAACTATCCTTGCATCTCTTGAATAAGTAGAACATGCTTATAATAAATAATGTTTTTAGTGTATGGTCTGTATTCTGTTTGAACATATTTTATCAAGAATTCTTGAAAAACACATTTCATGAACATATGTTTACTAGTGTATTGACCTATAGTTTTCTTCTTGTTGTTAAATCTTTAGAGGTTTTTATTATTAAAGTAATACTGGATTACTAGAAGAAGTTTGGAAGTCCTCCTTCCCTCCCTCCTTTCCTCCTTCCTTTCCCCCTTCCTTTCCTCCCTCCTTTCCTCTCTCTCTCTCTCTCTCTCTCTCTTTCTTCTTTCTTTCTTTCTTCCTTTCTTTCTTTCTTTCCTTCTTTCCTTCTTTCCTTCTTTCCTTCTTTGTCTAGATGTGGGAATTGGAGAGGGTGATTGAAGGGAGAATCAGGTGGACTCACCAGGCTAGACTTAGACAGAATTATATTCTGCAGGGAGGAAAGGTTGGATAGGAGACGAAGGGGTCTACCTAGTGTTCCTCTTATTTAAAATAATTGTACTATACTACTATACCATTTTCTATGCATTTTTCCACTTTGTCTTTCTGTGTGAATGTAATATGTATATGTATGTGCTTGTATGTGTGATTTATTTCATAGCATATTATGTGGCAATTTCTATGAATACACATTTATATGAAAGAAAAGCTGTTATAATGTTAGTTGCTGGGATCTATGTAATACTTTTGATCATTTAATCATCTTAATTGTGTGATTCAAATAGTTTTTATTTAGTTGATCTTTTTATTGATAATTGGTATGGTTCATTTATAATGGTTGTGACTTTATAACTTTTTTCTATAAATTTTCAAAAGTTTGTGTAAATATGAAAGCTATGTTATTTTTTTCTGGCAAAAATACAAATGTATATAATTTCCAGTGAGAGGATTTATTTAACTTTAGTATTGCCTCTGCCTTATGTTTAATATTCCATAACAAATGACCAATTTAACTTTGATTAGTATTGCCTCATAACTAATTTCTGACCATTTTCCATTAGCTTTTAAACACACCTTTTATAAGCATTACAGAAATACACTCTAAAACATTTGAAATGTGTTTTCTCCTGAATAAAGAGATTTAAGCAGTGGGAATTATTTGGACTGTTTTAATTTGATTTTATCCAGGTCATTTGTTCAGTGCAGTTTATTTTCATTTTCTTCTTGCTTATTTAATTTAAAATTAAATAATTGATTTATTGTCAATGTTTCTACTTGTTTGAAGGTTATTTTCTCTATATGTAATTGATTGTTGCTATAGAAAATTTAAAATGCACCCTTTGTTCTAAAACTAATCAACAGCCTTACTCTCCTTGTCAAGACGACCAGCCTGGTTAGGAAGCTTTAATTAAGTGATACACTTCACAAATGCTCTACAGTGCTGTCTGGTGTTTTAGTAGACTTTTATTTTGATATGCCTATAAACCCATGATATCATTTTCTGCATATATATGCTAATATATTTACCCAAAGGTTCACAAGAGTAATTTTTTTAAACCTTCTTCACATTAGACTTTTCTTAGGAGATATTTTCTTTTTCTAACATGTATCTTTCAGACTTTCATGTTTCTTAGAGGTCTGTTGGTGATAAAACTCCAAAGGAGTGTTTTTAAATAAAATGTATCTATTTCCTTTCGTTTTGGAATGTTAGTTTTTCTGTGTCTTCAGCTTTAGCTTGACTGCTGTGTTTTGTTGGTTCTGAATATGTCTTCCCACTTTGCCTCTATGTTTCCCTCATCTCCACAGAGAAGCAGGTGCGAAGACAATGTGCGTCTGTGCAGGCTATCCTTCAGTCTCCTTTCAGGTCCTCGTTGTCGTCATTGTATACACTCTAAAGTGTCTAGCAAGAACTGCAATTTACATTTTAATTTGGCACATGGCCTTTGTGCCATGTGTTCACCTTGATGATTTAGATTTCCATCAGTTTTGAATAGTCTGAGCGAGCAATTCTCTAACCAGTGCTTTTGCCAAGACTCTATGTTTCCTTCTGAAGTTCCCATCATTATTGTCTGAGGCTTTTCAATCCATCCTCTGCACCTTTATGTTTTCTTTATAGTTCTCGCTTTCTTGGCTCTTCACTTGATGTAGATAATCTTCCAGGTGTACATCCCAATTTACATGTTTTCCCTTACTAAATATTTGTCAAGGTTTTTTTTTTGCTCATATATAGTTTAAACTTGAATTAATATATCTGTATGAATTCATTTCCATGAATTCTATTTTATTGCTTGCCAAAAAGGCTTGCCAAAATATGGGAATAATACATACAAAAACCTCTTGGTTAAACATGATTGCTATCCCAAAAGGCTGGGAACAGATTGGTCCATCTATCCGTAACTCTTTGTGTTGCACAAAAGATTTATATTGGTGTTCTATCCTGCCATTTAAAGGAATACTAAGTATTGCTGTACGCTACTGCAATGGTCATGAATTTAAAAAGTATGTTGTGTAAGTGAGCATGAAATATTTAGAATTAAATATATTGCTTCATAAATTACACTTCCAAACTTATATCTGGAAGCCACTAGATCTTCTAGGGTTTTGTTACTATTGTTTTTGTTTATCGTATGGACTTGATAGTTTTTTTGAAAAGGAATATTTAAATTTTAGTTGAATGTATCATTTGTGTGTGCTTGATTCTGACAATATTTAATAGTTTGCATAATTATAAGAGAAAATTTAAGTTCAAAGCATCAAATGAATGAAATTATCAGCACTAAACTGGTGTAAAACCAAACAAAAAATAGCCTATGCTAGTGAGTCAAACACAGTTTACTATACATCTTGTGATCTATCCTAAGGATAAAATTCAATGGTGAAAACATAGTAAAATTATATTTTTAGTAATTATAATATTTTATTTTATTTCTCTTTCTTTCATGTTTTTTGTGTGTATGTGTGTATATGTACATGTGTATATGTGTATGTGTGTGTGTTGTGTGTGTGTGTGTGAGAGAGAGAGAGAGAGAGAGAGAGAGAGAGAGAGAGAGAGAGAGAGAATGCAAGCAAGTGAACACTTGCATGGTTGTGGTTGGGGAGTGGAGGCTAGAGGACAGCTTTTCAGAATATGTTCTCTTCTTCCACCATGGGTTCTGGGCATCAAACTAAGGTTGTTGGGCTTGTGCAGTAAAAAAATTTTATAAGTTGAGACATTGCATTGTACTATAGATTGTTATGCAGAAAGTACTACTTGTATACATACTTTAAGATAAATAAAATTAAGGGCCAGAGAGATGACTCAGTGGTTAAAAACACTAGCTACTTTTCTAGAGATCCCAGGTTCTATTCCCAGCACTCACGTCATGGTTTACAACCATCACTATCTCAAGTTCCAATTAATCTAATACTCTCTGGCATTTTTAGATATCAGGCATACATATAGCAAAGCAACTATACACATAGGATTATATATATGCAAATTAATTTATAAGTTTCTTGACATTACTGTGGATTGAGATTTTTAGCATGAGATAGAGAAGATATAGAAGAAAATAAGTGAAATCCAACAATGTGACCATGACATGGTAGCACCATGTGAAATGATGCAGCATTTTTCTCCAAAAGAAAAACTAAGTTCTTTCATAGATATCTATACCAAAAAGTACATAGAAGCAAAAATAACCAGGGATCACAAGTGAGAGAAGTATGTAAACTGTATTCTAAAAGCATCTTCTATACCATGAATAGAAGTTATTTACCAAACTAGCTGCTTCTAGCTCATCACAAGACTGGCTCACCACTTTCTCCTGCTACAATGCCAAGAATGTTTTTATAATCCTTGGTAAGGTTCTAAAAGACTCAGAAGAGTTAAGGTGAATAAAGTACCACTGGCTAAAAATAAGAGTAGAAACTATAAAGCAAAGGAGCCCAAGAGATTAAATTGTATCAAATGTGCTTAAATGTATACATGTGCAATTATATTATGATGTCACTGAATAGCTGTGCAGAGTAGTAGGCAGATAGCTAGTCCATTGTTCTGGAAATTAGCAAGGAGAAGGACAGATAAATTATGTACCATGCCAATTTATGAATTATGTCTTCAGATAACCACATGTTGATGGGAGAAAAGTCTCATTTGTAGATGTATTTAACTGAGTGGAAAAAAAGAATGGTAGAGTTGAAACATTTCCAGTTTTGAAACCTTTGATAAAACAATGGCTGCAGGCACAGTTTATAAATGGTAATTAACATCAAAGGATCAAGACAGACAGATATTGTATTTTCCTAGATCAATGAGTAATACATTTGAATGTTCAACACTACCTATAGGACATGACTACTGGAAAAAGTCCAGCTCAAATCCTTTTAAGCCTTTATACCTAATTGCCAGTTTATACTAATTGCAGTAGACAGGAGCAGATTACATGGCAGCAGAAAGCCAATCAATATGTGCAGGCTGAGGTGAGCCATGTGGGATGAATGACCCAGTGACTTCACCAAATAGATCACAGGAAGGGGAGGGCAGTATTCTACTGATTGACACATAATAAATACAGGACTGGGGATATAGCTCAGTTGTCAGAGTCTTTGCTTAGCATGTCCAAAGACCAGGGTTCAATTCTAGTGTAATAAAACAACAATGACAATGTGTTGATGTTATTTGTATCCTGATTAAAATAAGTTGTAAACTAATGGTATATGATATTTTAAAGAAATAGAAATCATTTGTAAGTCTGAGGAATGTAGTTATGCATTTTTATATGGTGCCTTTTAGAGGTGAATCTCAAAATATTTATAAACCAAGCAAGTAAAGTGATATGTATAATTACTTCAAAATAATTTTTAGGTAAGGTGTGGATTTTAGAAGAACTATTAATTATCAAGAATGATCACAGGCTGATCATTGTCTAATATCATCAGATAAATATATGATGCTAGATTTCAAGCATCACAGATACATTGTAAGGCTCAAAGTGAGTCTTAACTATCAGGAGACTCCCCCAAGTGAGAAACAAGAATGGAGTTCGATGCAAACACAAGGAGTTTATTTTTCTGATGTGTTGAGGTCGACTCTCAGTCAGCACCTCATGGAGAGTGACTAGAAGAAGACCCTGAATGGCTATAACAAGCAGTTTTTATACTTTTTAGGGATACAGGTTACACCGGCAAGGTTTAAATTTATTGGCTGAGCATATTGGCCTTTGAATCTATTGGCTAGCAAGCATATGACACACATTGGAAATTTATCATAGAGGGTCAGGTGACTATCAGTCAGTACATTCTGTGGTTTTTCAAAAATGTTCCTGCTCCTCCAGAGAACTATGGGTGGAGAATGGAACTGGGCCTAACCCTGACCTGAGGCGGGAAGCTGGTACTTGGCCTACTCTTGACCTGAGGCAGTGAGTGTAAAGCTGGGAAAAGTCCCTAGGGTCCTTCTATAAAGACAATTCTATTTTGTTCTTATTATTTCAAAATAATTTTTAGGTAAGGTGTGGATATTAAAAGAACTATTAATAATTAACAATGGTCACAGGTTGACCATTGTCTAATATTGTCAGATAAATATATGATGCCAAGCTTCAAGAATCACAGATATATAAGAGCTATTATATTTTGTTCTTAAAAACATTTTTCTGCATTGGTACATTATCCCTCTCCCTAGGGAATTATCACTGTAGATATTTTTACCATCTGTTTTTTTTTTCTGAAGATGTTAGGAAATTGAAATCCTATATTTCATAGATTTTCTAGCGTTTTTGCCTTATTATAGCTTGGCAGTTTATTTAATTTTAATACTAATTATTGTTTCATTGCCTAGATATTCCACAATTTATGTGTCTATATGTCTACTTAAGGATATCTTGGCTGCTTACTAGTTTTAGTCATTGTGGGTAAACCTTTCATTAAAAAAAAATGTATGTATCTGTCGTATGTGCATGTAATTGTTCCTGTGGGTGAATGCCAAGTAGAATGATGGTTGAATTTCGTGATTTGATTTTGAAGAGACTGTTTCCAAAGTGTAATTATTTTGAATTTCCATCAGCAATGAATAAGGCTTCTTGTTGTCCCACTTTCTGCTAGCATTCAATATTGTCACATCACTGGATTTTGGCCATAGCTGTGTAGATCTATCTCATTTTAAGGTACATTTTGTATAGTCAAGATTCTTCATCTATGCAGTGAATGTTGTAATCAGTACTTCAGTAAATTTCTATGAGAATTAATGAAGGAGGAAACTTGTAGAAAATAGTAAAATATCTGTCCTGTGTTAGCATTCTAGAAATGGCAGAGTTTTGTTTATAACTATAATTCCTCAAGTGAGGAGTATATTGGATAAAATCTTTTATCCAGATACTTAATAGTCATATGATTCCCTTCTCATTTGTCAGCCTGACCTTTAGCCCATTAGTTAAGAATTCAGATGTATAAATAGGAGTGCTATCTCAAAGTCTTGGCTTGGACTGCACAGGCAACAACTACTATGTTAAAAAATTAATTAAATTTAATCAATAGCATTGAGTATTAGAAATAAAATAGACTTATTCCTCCATTAACCTTTTTGGGTAGAATAGTTATTTTTTTTTAAAAAAGAAATGTAGATTAACTTATGTTGAGTGGTTTGGTCCTAACTATAGGTGATACACTTCAGAGCATGGGTGGGCACTGCTCTGTAGGATGCTAAAAAATGGACTACTATTTATCATTATTTAAATTAGTTCATTGCAAGTTTCATACAATGTGTTTTGATTTTATTCATTCCTTCAAAGCTCTACAAATCCATCTTCTTTACTACCCACCCAACATTGGGTCCTTTCATTTATTTAATCCTTCAGTATAAATCCTTCCCAATTAGACTAGGACATGTGTTCTTTTACCAGAGTGTGATCTACTTAACCAGGGGCTTCACTGTAAAAATAACAGTCTCCTGTTGTAACTGCTGTCTGGGAGGCTTACTACCTCCATCTGCTAACCTAGGCTTAGGTCTGGAAGTTTCCAGCTTCCATACAGAGAATATTTTCAGTCTCTGAGACTTGCAGCTGAATAGACTCACTCTTTCCAGTTCTTTCTAACCTCTGGCTGGCTGGTGAACTCAGCTGTTCTGCCCTAAAACCCGTTCACCTTACTCATTCAATCCTGCTTTACTCTCGACTTCTGAATTTTGCTTTACTTGGTCTAAAACTAATGCTAGCAATCTTTTCTAATCTTCTGGCCCCCTCTCATTCTCTTGCTCATTGTATCCTTACCTGTGTCTAGCCTGTTCTCTCTTTAGTATATTTGTGTAAAATTCTCCCAGGGAAGCTGTGTCCTTCTCCCTCTCTGTGCTGCTCTACTCTCTCTCTCTCTCTCTCTCTCTCTCTCTCTCTCTCTCTCTCTCTCTCTCTCTCTCAACTCTACTGGACTGTTCAACATGAATTCTACTGTATTCCTGTTCTGTAATCTCTTCTTCCTGTAATGTCTGCCTCTCCCTTAAGTAGCTTTTCTTTCCTCACTCTTCTTGTGAGATTTGGGCGTACCCTCTTCTGTCGACTCTTTCTCTGATTCACTACTTTTTCTGTCACTCAATTAGACATCACTTTTAAACATGGGGGCTTTCTTCTACAAACTAATTTTATCTTCATTGTTTGGGATTAATGGCATATGAGCCACACCACAACAAGAAACAGTTTCAAATATCCCGCAATGTTAAAGAAAACTCTCTTTCCCTCTCTCAACAGCTCAAAATTGACTGGCCACCCTTTTGTGCTGCAAATTCATCTGGGTTGGGATTACATGTGTTTTGTGCACACAGTTGTAACTGCTGTACATGCAAGTAGCCTACTTTGCCAGAAGATGATGATTTGCTGTACTCATCTTCTGCTTCTGGTTCTCTTACTTTTCTTTCTTTTAAAATGATCTCTGATCCTTGAAAGCAGGGTGCATATACATGTTCTTTTTAGGACTTCAATATTCTGCAGTTTTTTATTTACTTGGCTAACTGTGGGTTGCTGTGTTAATCAATATCTATTACAAATGGAAGTTTCTCAATTGAGGGTTGAAAAATATACTGATCTACAGGTATAACAAATAAGTCATTAGGATTCTATTTAAAACTATGTCCATTTGGCAGCAACGTTATGACCTGTCTAGCCATATGTTCTAAGCTATGGGACACTATGAAAAGAGCAATCTAAAAATAATAGGAATAGAGTAAGAGAAAGCCAGGTAAAAGGCACACAGAGATGTTGACAACAAGATCATAGAAGAAAATTTCTCTGATCTAAGAAAGACTATCAAGGTACAAGAAGCATAGAGAAAGAAAATCAAATAGACTAGACTAGAAAAAACAGTCCCCTCAGCACATAATAACCAAAATACTAAATAAAAAGGACAAATAAAGAATATTAAAAGCTACAAGGGGAAAGACCAGGCAACATATAAAGGCAGAAGTATTAGAATAAAATCTGACTTTTCAATGGATAGTATAAAAGGCAAAGGAGGGCTGGACAGATATGCTACAGACACTAGAGACCACAGAAGCCAACCAAACAATTATACTTAAAATATCTTTTAATTATATTAAATGGAGAAAACAAGACATTTCATGCTAAAACCAAATTTAAATAATATCTATCTCCAAGTCCAGCCCTGCAGGAAACTCAGAGAATAATAAGAATATACTTTCAAAACCAAATTGGAAACTCTAAAACAAGATACATTTGTGAATACATACAATGTACCAAATTAAATCAGGACTTCATTAGCAATTTAAATAGACATATAGCCACTTGTAAAATAGAAATTGTAATTAGAAGTCTACAAAATAAAAATTAAAACAAAAAGTTCTAACTTTCAAAGAATAATGTCAATACTTTTCAAATTATTTCATGAAATAAAAACTGAAGGAACATTGTGCAATTAGTCATATGAAGCCACAGTTATTCTGATACCCAAACCATGTAACTACCCAACATAGAAAGAGAATTACAGACTGATTTCCCTAATGAACAAACATGCAAATATTATCTATAAAATACTTGCAAGCTGACTCCAAGAACACATGAAGATTATCTACACAAACAAGAAAACTTTATCCCAGTAACGTAGCATGGTTCAATATACATAAATCCCAAAGTAAAACCCACCATATTTTCTGTCTGAAAGACAAAGCCCACATGATGATATATTTCATTAGATGTTGAAAATGCCTTTGACATAATCCAACACCCATTCATGATAAAAGCTCAAGATAAAAGAGATTAGGAATACAAGGGACATATCTTAACTGTGTGTGTGTGTGTGTGTGTGTGTGTGTAACAAATAAATAGATAGATAAATAAATAAATAAACAAATAAATAAAATTTACAGCAAGCCCATAGCTACCAATAACTTAAATAGAGAGGAACTCAAAGAATTTCCATTAAAATCAGGAATAAGACAAAGCTCTACTCTCTCCTACTCAATATACTATGTGAAGCCGTAATTAGGGCAATAAGACAACTGAAGGAGATCAGGGGGATAAAAATTTGAAAGGAAGAAGTCAAAGTATCTTTACAGATGATATGATTTTATATATATACAAATGACCCTAAAAATTCTACTGGTAAAACTCCTATAGGCGATAAACATTTTCATCAAAGTAGCTGGATATAAAATTAGCTCAGAGACTGCTAGCATTCCTATATACAAAAGACTAAAGGATTGATAAATATATCAGAGAAACAACACTTCACAACAGTCTCAAGGTATATAAAATATCTTGCAGATAACTTTAACCGAGCAAGTGAAAGGCCTTTTTGACAATAACTTCAAGTGATTGAGGAAAGAGATTGAAGAAGATACAAAATCTTCTTCAAGACGAAAAAATCTTCTACACTCATGGATTGGAATGATTAATATAGTAAAAATGGGCACCCTACTAAACACAATCTTTGAATTCAATGAAATACCCATCAAAATTCCAACACAATTCTTTGCAAATCTTGAAAGGACGTTTTTTCAGCTTTATATGAAAATGATAAAATTCAGGATAGCTAAAACAATCCTGATTTATAAGAGAACTGATGGAGCTATCACAAACCTCAGCCTCAAAATGTACTACAGAGCTATAATGATTATTGGCACAATTGATCAATAGATTGAACTGAAAATCGAGACATAAATCCACATGCCTGTAGAACACTTGATTTTTGATAGAAGCCAGAAATACACAGTGGATAAAATATAGCATCTTCAGCAAGTGGTGCTGTTCAAACTGGATGGCTACATGTAGAAGAAGGCAAATAGATCCATGCTCTTTATCTTGTATAAAACTCAAATCCAAATGGATCAAAGACTTAAACATAAAATCAAGTACAGTGAATCCAACAGAAGAGAAAGTAGGGAGTAGCCTTGAATGTATTAGCACAGGAAAAAAACTTTCTAAACAGAACACCATGAGAACTGGCACTAAAATCAATGACTAATAAGTGGGACCTCATGAAAATGAAGAGCTTCTGCATGACAAGGACACCATCATTAGGACAAAACAGCAGCCTATGGAATGAGAAAGATTTTTACCCACCACTCATCCTATAGAGAGATAATATACAATAACCTAAATGTCTGAAAAACAAATAACTCAGTTAAAAGGTAGGGTACAAATCTGAATAGAGAATTCTCGACAGAGGAAACCCAAATAGCAGGGAAACACTTAAAGAAATGTTTAGACATCAGGGAAATACAAATCAAACTACCTTGAGATTGCATTTTATACCTGTCAGAATGACTGTGCTCAATAAAACAAGTGATAGCTCATGTTGGGGAGGATGTGGAATGAGGAGAACACTCATCCATTGCTCGTGCAAGTGCACACATCTCTAGCCATTATGGAAGTCATTGTGATGGTTCTCCAGGAAGATGGGTATTGATCTACCACAATATCTACATATATGACACTTGGACACATACCCAAAGGATACTTCATCCCACCACAGAGACTTTTGATTAACCATATTCATTGCTGCTCTTTTAATAATAACAATCAGACATTGAAAACAACCTAGATGCACCTCAACAAATGAATGGATAAGAAAATTTGGTAACTTATATAATGTAATACTACTCAGTCATTAAAAAATGAAATCATGAAATTTTCTGGATGGAGCTAGAAAAACTCATCTCAAGTAAGTTAACTTGGCCCCAGAAAGACAAATATGGTCTGTGTGTGCTGGCTAGTTTTATGTCAACTTGACACAAGCTAGAGTTATCTGAAGGGAATGAACCTCAATTGAGAAAATACCTTCAAATAAAATCTGGCTGTTGAGAATTTTCTTAATTGATGATTGATGGGGAGGGCCCAGCCCATTTTGGGTGATGACATTCCTGGGCTGGTTGTTCTGGGTTCTATAAGGAGTCAGGCTGAGCAAGCCATAGGAGCAAGCCAGTAAGCAGCTCCCTCCATGGCCCCTGCATCAACTCCTGCCTCTAAGTTTCTTCCCCGGTTGAATTATTGTCATTACTTTCTATTATGATAAGCGGTGATATGGAAGTATAATTCAAATAAACCCTTTCCTCCCCTATTTGTGTTTTGGTCATTGTATTTTATCACAAAAACAGAAACTCTTAACTAAAACAGTATATGTATTTGCTTATATGTGGGTATTAGTCAATGACGACCATACAATTACAATCTATAGAACCATAGAGGTTAGTTATAAAGTAAGGGACTAGAGAGGTTAGAGTGATCTCATTAGATAAGGGAAATAGAATAGATAGTTAAGGATGGATGGTGTGGGAACTAGAATGGGAGGATCAACTGGGGAGGAGATGTAAGTGGGGGCAAGGGAGTGAATACAATTAAAGAGAGCTAAAATGAAGGGTTATTTGAGGGGTAGTATGGAAACTTTATATATATATATTCTATTATATATATACCACAACTGGACATCTGGTCCAAATGAAGCTTTATCCAATTGAGTTGTCGGCCATGGGAACTTCTAAACAACCCAGAGTGCTGCAAATAATATATGTTGCTCTCCAAAAACTGACTGCAAGGCCCTATTGCTGAACACAACATTTACACTACTCATTGAACATTGAGAAGTTGAGCTGTTAGCCACAGAGAGCCTTACACCCCATGATCTAACATCTTTTGTACAGGAGAGTACTTTGCATGCTATCAAAGGAGAAATGTAAACACCAATCTAGCCACAAACCCTTTGATCTACAATAGTGTCTTGCCTACAAGGTATGCTAATGCAGTGGTTGCCTAAAACTCAAGGAATAACCAATCAATATCTGATTTGACATAAGGCTCACTCTTTGAACTGGAGCCCATTCCCAACACTTCTTGGTTGACCAAGAATCTGAACTAGATAGCTCAGAGACCTAGGTTAGAACCAAATACTACCATTGTACTAAAATAATGTAGCAAGAAAATGACGTCAGGTGATATTCTGCTATACTCATAGATTGGTCAGTGCTTTCTTAAGCATCATCACAGAACCTCCCTCTTTCAGCTAATGAGAGCAAATACAGAGGCCCACAGCCAGGCATTATGCAGACAACACTCAGCCCTACATGGGATGTCTCCATAAAAATGCCTCCCGCTCAGAGTTCAGGGAACCCTGAAAAAGAGGAGGTGCAAAGACTGTAAGAGTCAGAGGAGATGGAGGACTAACACTAAGGAAGTGAGGTCCTCTAAATGAACAGGATCACTGATTTATGATTTCACAGACACTAAGCCAGCATGCACTTGCCTTGAGTGGATCTGCACCAGATGGGGTCCCCACTGAAAGAAGTAGATACAGCCCCAGTCCTTAATGCAGAGGCAATCTCTAATTGATAACCTCATGTAAAGGAAAATTTGGTTTTCTGCAAGGTAGTTTCACTGGGGAAACAAAGTACTCTTAAGGGGTAAGCTGCCCAGCAATGATGGCAACAAAGTGAGCTCAGCACCAGCACTGGAGAACCCTTGTCTTCTCATAATGTCACGTCAGGCCCTTTATTCTTAATTTTTAATTTTTTTCATTTATTTTATTTATATAATTTTATTCCCTCTGTCTCTCTGTCTTTCTCTGTCTCTCTGTCTCTGTCTCTCTCTCTCTGTGTCTCTCTATCTCTCACATCTTTTGCATATATATTACGGCTTTCAGGTTAGTGTTTTTATGCAAAAGAATCTATAGCTGTTTCTTGTGCCTATTTTTTGGGGGTTCTTTTTCTTTTCTTTGTTTGGTCCTAGTCCAACTGTTTATATTGCTTGGCTTTTGTGAGTCTGACACTGCTGGTCCAATAACTAATGGTGATAAAAGATGCATCTAGGTTCCAATCTTGAGAGAGCAAGGAAGGAGAAATTATGAACAAAAATTAGTCAGCTTGATAACTTAAACTGGTAGCTTCCTGACAAAAAGCAAATCCTCGTATTTTCTCTGTGAGTACTTTTCTCAATTTCTAGAGCAATGACATTTCAAAGGTGGTATTTTCAAAGCTGGTCTTATATCCTCTACATTTTGCAACCAAAAATTACAAACAAAATGTATTGCTTTCCAAAACCACACACTACACTTACTTTAAGAATGAGTCTCCCGTGAAGCATTGGGTGCATTTACTAATTGGCTGTAGCTTAGGTTAGTCCAATGTGTTATTTTATTTTATCTCATTAATTTTATTATTATCTCTTAGAAGCCTGTTTGTTTTCTCACGAGAAACAGAAAAGAATTGGATCTGGATGAGTGAGGAAGTGAGGAGGAACAGGGAGAACTAGAAGGGAGTCAGTAATATTTTATGTGAGGAAAAATTCCATTTTCAATAAGAGGAAAAAAATAAAAATAAAAGAAGAAAAATACCCTGAGTCTTCACTGAAATCATGGAAAGAAATTAGAAAAGATACAAGGTAAATCTCTCTCTCTTCTCTCTCTCTCTCTCTCTCTCTCTCTCTCTCTCTCCTCTCTCTCTCTCTCTCCTCTCTCTCTCTCTCTCTCTCTCTCTCTCTCTCTCTCTCTCTCTGTGTAAAATGGCATACCTGCCATCAGAAGACAATTTCCTTCAGTGTTCCTATTAATGTTTTAATATTTTCCTGACTAATCTACCCCTAGTTGACTTGCCCAATTATTTATGCAAACCTTGCTTTTTATGTTGCTGAATTTAGACACTACTGTTAAGGGTTTACATCTGGAAACTAAGAGAAAACAAGTTTCTAAACTTTCACCTGCACAGGAAAATGCAACTCAGGCAAGCATGTACGAAGTATCTTACTTCTACATTGGCTAAGACTTTTGAGTCAAATAAAATAATAACTTTTTTTTATCTCCTGCATAACTAGAGCCATTCTTTAAGTTGTACAGTGGTAGTGGGTTTTGACTCTGAGAGATGAATTATAGATATCACACTTGGAGAACTCTAAGCTGTTGAGAGCTGAATGGTGACTTGGGGGTGGAATGGGTATTTCCAAAAGAGACTTTCATCATTACAAATATCTTTGAAGTGCCCTGCGCTGAAAACTGAAAGTCAGTCACCACGAATGCCTAGACACCTGAGAGCAGATATAAGACCAACTTTTCTGCTCCAAGCGACCTGTCTAGTGGCCTCAGGACGCACAAAAGCAGAATTCCTCTGGGACAGGACACTTCCAGTTTCTGGCTGTGCTCTAAACTGAACTGAACAGATCCCAGCGCTCCCTGCATCCAAATCCCATGGGAAAGAAAGCTGAACTCTCAGAAATGCAGACAATCCTGAAACATCAGGGAAGATCGCCACTTCTGCCCACTTCTCTTCACATTCCTGGCCCAAGAAGAAACTGCATAGTGCTTCTGGATACAGTAATATAGGAGCAGTCAGTGTGAGGAACCTGCTGGTTTCTACCTGCGCCCAGAACTGACCTGAACAAGTCTCACAGCTCCCTGCAACCAATCCCATGGGGGAGAGAGCTGGACCTTCAGAATTGTAGACAATCCTGAGAACTCAGAGGAGACAACTACTTTCTGCCCACATTCCTGATCCAAGAGGAAATCACCTAATGTCATCTGTGCCCCCTAGGCAGTCAGGAGTAGACTCTTTGGGTTCCTGCTTGCACCAAGAGCTTAAAGTCAGTCCCCAGGAGTGCCTACACACCTGAGATTAGAGGTAAGACCAACTATGCTGGACCAAGCAACACGCCTGGAGGCTTTAGGTCACACAAACTGCAGCTCTCTGTTCCCAGGTCTGGATGAAAGGAAACACATCTACAGAAGTGTTGACACAGGCCTACAGGAGGGTCAAGCCACTGTCAGAGACAGCAAGACAAGCCAACACTAGAGACAACCTGATGGCCACAGGCAAGCGCAGGAACCTAAGCAACAGAAACCAAGACTACTTGGCATCGTCAGAGCTCAGTTTTCCCACCAAAGCAAATATTAGATATCCAGACAAACACCAGAAAAGCAAGATTTGGATTTAAAAATCACTTTTATGATGATGATGATGGAGGACTTTAAGAAGGACATAAATAATTCCCTTAAAGAAATATAGGACAAGACAAGTAAACAAGGAGAAGCCCTTAAAGAGGAAACACAAAAATCTCTTAAAAAATTACAGGAAAACACAATCAAACAGGTGAAGTAATTGAACAAAACCATTCAGGATTTAAAAATGGAAATAGAAACAATAAAGAAAGCACAAAGGGAGACAACCCTAGAGATAGCAAACCTAAGGAAGAGATCAGGAATCATAGATACAAGCATCACTAACAGAATACAAGAAATAGAAGAGAGAATCTCAGGGGAAGAAGATACTGTAGAAAATATGGACACAACTGTCAAAGATAATGTAAAACACAAAAACCTCCTATCCCAAAACATCCAGTAAATCCAGGATAAAATGAGATCAAACCTAAAAAGTAATAGGTGTAGAAGAGAGTGAAGACTCCCAAATTAAAGGACCAGTAAATATCTTTATCGAAATTATTGAAGAAAACGTCCCTAACCTAAAGAAAGAGATGCCTATAAACATACAAGAAGCCTACAGAACTCCAAATAGATTGGACCAGAAAAGAATTCTTCCCATCATATAATAGTTAAAACATCAAGTGCACAAAACAAAGAATATTAAAAAAAGTAATGGTAAAAGGTCAAGTAACATATAAAGGCAGATCTATCAGAATTACATCAGATTTTTCACCAGAGACTTTGAAAGCCAGAAGATCCCGGGCAGATGTCACACAGGCCCTAAGAGAACAAAAATGGCAGCCCAGGCTACTATATCCAGCAAAACTCTCAAATAAAATAGATGAAGAAACCAAGATATCCCATACCAAAACCAAATTTACATAATATCTTTCTACAAATCCAGACCTACAAAGGAAAATAGATAGAATACTCTAACACAAGGAGGGAAACTACACCCTAGAAAAAGCAAGAAAGTAATCTCCTTGCAATGAAACCAAAAGAAGAGAGACACACAAACATAATTCTACCTCTAACAACAAAAATTACAGGAAACAACAATCACTATTCTTTAATATCTCTTAACATCAACAGACTCAATTCACCAATAAAAAGACATAGACTAACACACTGGATATGTAAAGAGGACGTGGCATTTTGCTGCATACAGGAAACACACCTCAGAGACAAAGACAGACACTAACTCTGAGTAAAAGTCTAGAAAACAACATTGCAAGTAAATGGTCCAAAGAAAAAAAAACTGGAGTAGCCATTCTAATATCAAATAAAACCAACTTTCAACCAAAAGTTATCAAAAAAGATAAGGAAGGACACTTCGTATTCATCAAAGGAAAAATCCACCAAGATGAACTCTCATCATAAATATCTATGCTCCAAATACAAGGGCGCCTACATTCATAAAGAAACCTTACTAACACCCAAAGCACACATTGCACCTCATACAATAATAGAAGGAGATTTCAACACCCCACTCTCATCAATGGACAGATCATGGAAACAGAAATTAAGCAGAGACATAGAGAACCTAAGAGAAGTTATAAACCAAATGGACTTAACATACAATTTCATCCTAAAACAAAAGACTACACCTTCTTCTCAGGACCTCAGGGTATCTTCTCCAAAATTGACCATATAATCCATCACAAAACAAGCCTCAACAGATACAAGAAGATTGAAATAATCCCATATATCCTATCAGATCACCACGGACTAAGGCTGGTCTTCAATAACAACAAAACAACAGAAAGCCCACATACACATGGAAGTTGAAAAATGCTCTACTCGGTGATAACAGGGTCAAGGAAGAAATAAAGAAAGAAATTAAGACTTTTTAGAATTTAATGAAAATGAAGGCATAATGTACCCAAGCTTATGGGATACAATGAAAGCAGTGCTAAGAGGAAAACTCATAGCTCTGAGTGCCTCCAAAAAGAAACAGGAGAGAGCATACATTAGCAGCTTGACAGCACACCTAAAAGCTCTAGACAAAAAGAAACGAATACACCCAAGAGAAGTAGAAGGCAGGAAATAATCAAACTCATGGCTGAAATCAACCAAGTAGAAATAAAAAGGACTATACAAAGAATCAACAAAACCAGGAGCTGGTTCTTTGATAAAATCAACAAGATAGATAAACCCTCAGCCAGACTAACCAGAAGGTATAGAGAGTATATCCAAATTAACAAAATCAGAAATGAAAAGGGAGACATAGCAACAGTATCTGAGGAAATTCAAAAAATCCTCAGACCCTACTACAAAAGTGTATAATCAACAAAACTGGAAAAATCTGGAGGAAATGAACAGTTTTCTAGACAAATATGAGATAACGAAGTTAAATCAGGATCAGATAAACCATATAACAATCCCATAACTCCTAAAGAAATAGAAGCAGTTGTTAAAAATCTCCCAACCAAAAAGAGCCCAGGACTAGAAGGATTTAGTGCAGAATTCTATCAGACCTTTGTAGAAGACCCCATAACAATACTATCCAAACTATTCCACAAGATAGAAACAGAAGGAGCATGACCCAATTCCTTCTATGAAGTCACAATTACGCTTATACCTAAACCATACAAAGACCCAACAAAGAAAGAGAACTTCAGACCAATTTTCTTAATGAATATCAATGCAAAAATACTCAATAAAATTCTTGCAAACCGAATCTAAGAACACATCAGAATGATCATCCATCATGCTCAAGTAGGCTTCATCCCAGGGATGCAGGAATGGTTCAATATACGGAAATTCATCAATGAAATCTACTATATAAACAACCTCAAAGAAAAAAAAAACCACATGAGCGTTTCATTAGATGCTGACAAAGCATTTGATAATATTCAACACCCATTCATGATAAAAGTCTTGGAAAGATCAGGAATTCAAGGCCCATACCTAAACATAGTAAAAGCAATATACAGCAAACCAGTAGCTAAAATTAAACTAAATGGAGAAAAACTTGAAGTAGTCCCACTAAAATCAGGGACTAGACAAGGCTGCCCACTCTCTCCCTATTATTCAGTATAGTTCTCAAAGTCCTAGCCAGAGAAATCAGACAATGAAAGGAGGTCAAAGGCATACAAACTGGAAAGGAAGAAGTCAAAATATCACTATTCGCAGATGATATGACAGTATACTTAACTGATCCCAAAAGTTACACCAGAGAATTACTAAACCTGGTAAACAACTTCAGCACAGTGGCTGGGTATAAAATTAACTCAAACAAATCAATAGCCTTCCTCTACTCAAAGGATAAACAGGCTGAGAAAGAAATTAGGGAAACAACAGCCTTCACAATAGTCCCAAATAACATAAAATACCTCGGTGTGACTCTAACCAAGCAAGTAAAAGATCTCTATGACAAGAACCTCAAGTCTCTGAAGAAAGAAATTTCAGATCTCAGAAGATGGAAAGACCTCCCATGCTCATGGATTGGCAGGATTAATATAGTAAAAAATGGCCATTTTGCCAAAAGCAATTTACAGATTCAATGTAATCCCATCAAAATTCCAACTCAATTCTTCATAGAGATAGAAAAAACAATTTGCAAATTCATTTGGGATAAAAACAAAAACAAAAAACAAAAACAAAAGAAAACAAAACAAAAACCAAAAACCAAAAACAAAAACCAACCCAGGATAGAAAACCTATACTCAACACTAAAGAAATTCTGTGGGAATCACCATCCCTGACCTAAAGCAGTATTGCAGAGCATTAGTGGTAAAATTAGTACGGTATTGGTATAGAGACAGGCAGGTAGATCAGTGGTATAGAATTGAAGACCCAGAAATGAACCCACACACCTATGGTCACTTGATCTTTGACAAAGGAGCTAAAAGTATCCAAAGGAAAAAGGATAGCATTTTCAAAAAATGGTGCTGATTTAATTGGAGGTCATCATGTAGAAGAATGCAAATCGGATCCATTCTTATCACCCTGCACAAAGCTTAAGTCCAAGTGGATCACTATTTGCAGATGATATGTTAGTATACTTGTGACCTCAAACCAGATACACTCAAATTAATAGAAGAAAAAGTGGGGTAGAGTCTATTACACATAGGCACTAGGGAAATTTTCCTGAACAAAACACTAATGACTTATCCTCTAATATCAAGAATCAAAAAATGGGACCTCATAAGACTGCAAAGGACCCTGTCATTAGGACAAAACAGCAACCAATAAATTGGGAAAAGATCTTTACGAATCCTACCTCTGATAGAGGGCTAATATCCAAAATATACAAAGAATTCTAGAAGTTAAACTCCAGAGAGCCAAATAACCCTATGAAAAATGGGGTACGGAGCTAAACAAAGAATTCTCAGCTCTGCAATATGGAATGGCTGAAAAGCACCTAAAGAAATGTTCAACATCCTTGGTCATCAGGGAAATGCAAATCAAAACAACACTGAGATTCCACCTCACACCAGTCAGAATGACTAAGATAAAAAACTCAGGCGATAGCAGATGCTGGTGAGAAAGTGAAGAAAGAGGAACACTCCTCCATTGTTGGTGGGATTGCAAACTGCTACTACCGCTCTGAATATCAGTCTGGAGATTCCTCAGAAAATTGGACATGCACTACCTGAGGACCCAGCTATACCTCTCCTGGACATATACCCAAAAGATGCTCCAACATACAACAAAGACACATGCTCCACTATGTTCATAGGAACCTTATTTATAATAGATAGAAGCTGGAAAGATCCCAGATGCCCTTCAACAGAGGAATGGATACAGAAAATGTGGTACATCTACACAATGGAATACTACTCAGCTATCAAAAACAATGACTTCATGAAATTCATAGGCAAATGATTTGAACTAGAAAATATCATCCTGAGGTAACCAAATCACAGAAAAACACACATGGTATGCACTCACTGATAAGTGGGTATTAGCTCAAAAGCTCGAATTACCCAAGATACAATCCAAAGACCACATGAAGCTCAAGAAGAAGGATGACCAAAGTGTAGGTGTTTCAGTCCTTTTTAAAAGGTGCAACAAAAATATTCATAGGAGAAAATATGGAGGCCAAGACTGAAGAAATGACCATTCAGAACTTGCCTCACATGTGGCCCATATATATATAGCCACCAAAATTAGATAAGATTGGGATGAAGTTAAGAAGTGCATGCTCATAGGAGCCCGATATAGATGTCTCCTGAGAGACACAGCCAGAGCATGTCAAATACAGAGGCGAATGCTAGCAGCAAACCATTGAACTGAGAACAGGACCCCCATTGGAGGAATTAGAGAAAGGATTCAAAGAGTTGAAGGGGCTTGTAACCCCATAAGAACAACAATACCAACCAACCAGAGCTTCCAGGGACTAAATGACTACCCAAATCCTACACGTGGACTGACCCACGGCTCCAGCTGCATATGTAGCAGAGGATGGCCTTGTTGGGCACCAATGGAAGGAGAAGACCTTGGTCCTGCCAAGGCTGGGACACTCGGTGCAGGAGAATGTTGGGGGGGCAGAAAAGTGGGGGTTGATGGGGAGGGGAACACCCTTATAGAAGAAGAGGAGGGGGATGGGATAGGGAGATTATGTCTGGGAAACCAGGAAAGGGAATAACATTTGAAATGTAAATAAAAAAATCCAATTAAAGAAAAAAAGCAATAAAATAAAATAAATGTTAAAGGGCAAAAAGAAAAGAAAGAAAGGAAGGAAGGAAGGAAGGAAGGAAGGAAGGGAGAAAGAAAGAGCTGCATGTGCTGACCTCTTTATTCCATGTTTCCCATATGTGGAGAAAGACTGGTGCACTAATCTTAGCTATTTTATACAGAGGCATCACCCTGAAGTCGATAAGAAAGAATCCGAAGACATTTGGGAAGAGCATAAACTGTGGCTCCAATGACAGCAACTATTGCCACTATTAGAATGTATGCAGGGGGGCTGAGAAAAGAAAAATGTCTTTGAAGTTTGAGATTACAGGAATCGGTGTGTGTATATGTGCATGCATGAGCATGTGAGTGTGGTAGCGGGGTAGCTGTTCTTGTCCTGGGTCTCAGCAAGAAGAGCTGCTAAATTGCTGACCTCTCATGCAGCTCATGGCATTCTGGATTGTTGCTTCCTTTATGGCCTTTCTCCTTCTCAAAGCAACCCAGTCTGAAACCTGGGAGCACACCCACACCTTGTTATAGCAAAAGAGAGAACACTGAGCTTCATCCTGGGTCTTCCATCTATTAAAGAACATGTGTGAAAATGGATTATTTCAGCCCCCGTTGAGAAAATAAAATGGATAGATTTCTTTGCAGAGGAGTCATAGAATCACGTTCAGAGCTGTGTTAGTAAGAGTCGCCTTCTGAGACTGTTGATTCGCCTCAAGGACTTTAGTCTATCCCTGGCTAGATGGGATGTTTCAGTCACTCTAGTGAAGACTATCATTTTCTATGATGTATGAGTTTGTGTTTAGATACAACACTAAGGCTTTGTTCTTGGGAACTAAGATTTGATAACTCTCCAATATTAGAAACTCACTGTGAGAGCTACAAAGTTCCAGGAGAAGGAAGTAAAAACAAAACAAAACAAAAAAACAACAAACAAAAACAAACGAACAAGGGCAGGGGGAACAAGGGCTTCTCTGAAACATCCTCTCCAACCACCTATTTGGACTGAAATTTGCATTGGCCAGGGAGGAACAAAGCACATCTGACCAAGGAACAATTTGATGAAGTGTTTCATTGACTTAGCCTGGGATGCGGACCAAGAAGACTGTTGACTATGCGAGTTTCCTTCCTCAAAATACTTTCTGTCCACTGTATAGAATTATTTTAATGTGTTTGAAACTTTTCCTTAGCAATATAATTTCGAATACTGAACTAAACTTAGACTTTGAGCGTTGGCAGTAAATAAAAAGAAAAAGAGGCTGAAACAATAAAATATAGTAAAGCATGACTTTATTAGATACCACATGTGTTTGTTGAATTATTAAGGGGGAGAATGGCAAACATTCAGACATGAAGCCACTAGAGTAAAATTGTCTTTCTTTATTGACGCCAGATGGTACAATAAGAGTCCAGCTGCCTTGATAAGCTAAGGTGAGCTCAACACGTAGTACTAAATTAAATCCTAGATATTAGAAAGATCACTAACACCACCTCAGCCTCTGTTCAAGAAACACTAAACTCTTAAAGGTAGGCTTCATCTTAAAACTTTATTTTTTATATTTATATAAAAATAGAAAAAAATAACAGATGAGTAGAAATAAATATTATATAAATGTAATATATAAATATATGTAAGTAAACATAAAATTTATAGTTTTTAATGCTATTTTACTCTAGTACATGCTGAGTACAATATCAAAAGTATGAGTGTGGAGATGATGCTATAAATTTTGTGACTTTTGACTGAACATTGTAAAGTGAATGAGAAACAATACATCTACTACCTTGTCTTCACAATGCCACTTTTGTTAAAAAAAAAAATCAAGTTAAATGACACTGAAAATTAAGTAATTGGGACAGGCACCAGTGCTTAGTGGGTAAAGGAGCTTGATGCTAAGCCTGGTCACTTAGGTTGATTCCTAGAACTCATATAGTGGAAGGAAAGAAACCACTCTTTCAACTTGTCCTCTGACATCCTTATGTGTAAACCACACACACACACACACACACACACACACACACACACACACACACACTCACACACACACACACAAACACACACACACACACACACACACACACGGGGGGGGGAGGGAGAAATGAGTAGACAAAAATTAATGTCTCAAGACTCCACACAGAACTTGCTTAATCCTTGAATAATAACCCTTTGATTTTTCTGTGGATGAAGAATAGTATCTTTTTTAAAAAAAAATCCCCACCGACAGAATCCATCATCCTTGGATCCTTGTGGAGCACATCACCAAGAGTTCCCCTTTTTGTTATGCAAAAAAATTGTAGAACTTGATAATAGAAGTGATTATAATAAAAGTTTGGATTTAAGCAAACTGTCTAAAAATACATTGTTATAAAAATCATACAGCAATGACCTGAAAAAAATATTGTATAGATGCTAAGATTATTTTGTAGCTGTGGGCTATTGATAGGAAAAAAAGTTAAGATATCAAGTGAAAAACAGGTCAAAACATCTTTGTCAATCTGTTATGTAAGATATGGCTCTTCCTATACCTTGTAGATTATTTTAAATGTTAGGGCTTTGAACAAGCCTTCACTACAACACATATATGCATGCATACTACATACACATATAACATACATTATAACACATAGCCAACCCTATAAACTTGGCGTACTCTCTCATCATGTAAGTTTGGTGAGCAGAGGTCATTGTAAGCATTTTTGGTCACTCCAGGCCTTGGCCTCTCCTGTCAGTAGTTCCTCACACGGGGCCTTTCCTCACACTGGGACATTCAAGTTCTTGATTGTGTCTGGAGGAGAAAGTCCAGATACAATGATTTGTCTTATGACATTTAACATCCTGCTTCCTTTGCAGAGTGAACTTGGAACAACTGTATTTCATTCTTTCTCTTCTGTCTCTCTGTCTCTAGTCCATCCTCCCACTCCGCCACCCCCCACCCTGTGTGTGTGTGTGTTGCATGTATGTGTCCATTCTTGCACACTCAAATACCAAGAGAGACTGACTTTAATTGTTTGTTTTATAACAAATGTAAATTCCTTTTATTGTGACAAAATGATGAATTTATTCCTCTGTATCTTTAAAGTATCTTCCAAATATTTTATAAATATGGGATTCATATTACAAAACACTCTTGGTGCTTACAATGTAGGTCACTTTCCTCATTTATATGCGTAGAGAGCATGAAACCATGACCAGGAGAGTCTGGGAATAAGGACCTGAATGGGTGAGGCAATACAAAGTCATATAAACTAATAAACAACAGAATCAGAATTTAGTTCTAGGCAATGTTCAACAAAATTACATACTTATTTCTTTAAAAAAAATCCAAACTCAAGTATTAGAGCCACCACGATGGGTCACTTGGTAAAGACACTTGCCTTCAAATCTGACAACTTGGTCAAGATTCTTGGATCCAACACGGTAGGAGAAAACTGACTCCAGCAAATTGTCCTGTGATATCCACATGCGCAATATTGCATGTGCCTGCCAGAAAGAGAGGGAGGTTCTTAGAAACTAAAACTAAAAAACAAAACAAAAAACAAACAAACAAACAAACAAACCCTTATTTTGAGGGAGATACTAGCCTAACTTTTTCAAGGCTAGGTAGAACTTTTAAGATGCATTTGAAAGCAGAGGGTAATTTCCTCCCTCTTGTGGAGCAGATGAAAATGACTTTTGCTGTTGCAGGAGGGCTGGGGATAGAAGGAGTCTCAGATAAGGACTTTTTAAAAAAATGTACCAGATTAGTGTTCTTACTGCCCTAACAAATGATCACAAATTAAGCAGCTTAAAGCCACATGGACTTATTATCTCATAGTTCTGAATGCCAGGCATCTGCAGTCTTGGCTGAACACAGCTCCAGACCTCTCCCACAAGGCCAAATTCAAGGCTCTAGCTGGCCTGGGTTTTCCCAGGAGGATTTGGGACAGTCTGCTTCAATACCATTCAGAATGCTGGCAGACTTTAACTTTCACTATAGTATAGCAGGGGTCCTGGTTGCCTTATTGCTTGTCACCCAGAGGTCATACTTATATTTTAAAGAAGACAATGTCTTCTTTCCACTAACCTCTCACTTTAGTCTGCCATAGTTCTCCTTAGTGTTCAGCTAGACAATTAGTAGTCAAATAATTAGATTGTGTCTTGCTGGATTATACCAAACATTCTTCCTCTTTTCTGGTTGCTATAGCCAATTATTTAAAAAAAAACCCCAAAAAAACAAACAAACCCTGTGATATCTCTATATACATATTGTTTGATCAAATAATCGGACAATATACTCTTCAGGGGATGCCTTGAAAATTTTGCCCACAAAAGTCTTCCCCCCATTTAGAACTTAAAGTCCGAAATATTCACAATTCTTGGTTTTCAAGGATTAATAATGTATCAGTAAACTTCAATGTTTATACATTAGTATGTAATACATTTCATATATTTTGAACCCCCCCTCCCCAGATCCCATATCTCAAATATACTTGTTTACAGGTAATTCAAAGTCAGTTGCTAAAGTCTCATCTGAAGTACATATTTAATGGTTAGGCCACTCAGGGATAGATTTCATCACTATAGGACTGTCCTTACTGCTCAGAACTTGTATTGCTATGCATTGTTTTCTAGAGCAAAGTACCATTGAGTGGCTACATTTTAATATAAATGCCCTTCACTTCCATTGCTCTGGCTGCTCTCCCTGACTTTTCGTTTTATGGACCACATTTAAACATATAAACCCACTAGAGAATCATGATTCCCTAGTCCTCCTCTTTGGTGAAAAAGAGGGTGTTATTTTTTTGTTTTTTTGGGGGGGTTGTTTGTTTTTGTTGTTGTTTTTTGTTTTGTTTTGAGGGAGAGGTTTTGAGATAGAGTTTCTTCATGTAGCAACTCTCTGATGTCCTGGAGATTGCTTTGTAGATCAGGCTGTCTGGAACTCACAGAGATCCTCTGCATCTGCTTCCTGAGTGCTGGAATTAAAGACGTAAGCTACCACACCCAGCTTAGTATTTTTTTCTAAGAAGAAAACTAAGTCTTCTTTTGCCACTCAATGTTGCAATTTATTTTGGCTTTCATATTCTGATCTACCAGAGACTATTCTGAAAGTGTCATCACCTTAAAGGATTAGGTAGATTCTGTAAAAGTGATGGGGAAAAATCATCTCAATAATCGTAAATTAGATGCAGTTCTAACAAATCACTCTATTACTGATGAAATGGACTTCAATTTCAACACAATAGTTAGATGACAGATGATAGCTATATGATAGATAGGCAGATAGATAGAAAGAAAGACAGATGATATGTAGGTAGGTAGATAGATGATAGATAGCCAATGAAAGAGAAGAGCCAGGATGTGGGATGATTCAGTTTTTACATCTGAGGGTGGATTAATGAAGATAGCCTAGAGAAATTACTGAGAACAAACTGTGCTTTCTAGGACCATTGTTGAGAATAATTGATTTTGAGGCTAACTAAGGAGGTAAACATGGAGTTTGCTTTACCCTTATTCATCAGCTGGTGCTGCACCAGCGTGCCAGGTAGGATCACTGCTTAATACCACAGAGCAGTGGTTCTCAATCTCCCTAATGCTGTGGCCCTTTAATACCGTTCCTCATGCTGTGGTGACCCCCAGCCATAAATTTCTTTCATTGCTACTTTGTAACTGTAATTTTGTCACTGTTCTAAATCACAATGTAAATATCTGATACACAGAATAACTGATATGTAATCCCTGTGAAAGGGTCTCTTAACCACTGAAAAGGTTCTAGACCACAGTTTGAGAACCACTGCCTTAGAGGGTCACAAGGTTAATCACACATACCAGGTGCTGCTGTGATAGAACGTTTGAGATAGTTTTTGCCTGAAGGGGTATTTTAGTTGGGTTCTCTAAAAAGTGAAAACAAATAGGTTATTCATAGACAGAAAGAAGTGTATAATAATTTAGGGATTTGGTTCACTCATAACTGTCAAATTGAAAATCTTCAAGGTGGGCTCATTGGCTGGAGAACTAGGAAAAAGTCTGGGCTGTAGCTCAAGGTCAAAGAATCTCAGGCTGAAGACACAGAAGGGAATCAGCATTGCAGATGAGGCCTGAAGATTACCCTCTGCCAGAATCCCTCTTGCTCAGGGAGGTCTTGTTTTTGTTCTAGTTGGGCTTTGGGTGGATTTAAGGAGTCCATTCATACTAGGAGGGCAGTCTTCTGTTTTTCAAAGTCAGGTAATCTAAATACTAACTTCCCCTAAATATATCACTGTAGAAACAGCCAAAACAACCCAGATGTAGTTTGTAGGGAACCTAGCTAGCTCTGGTCATTAATGCAGAAAACTACCCATCACAATAAACTTACCTTTTGGGCTTTGTGTGTTGAAGTTCTACCCTTTGGAACATTTGATTTACATGGTTATAACAGCAGCAGCAATGTGACTGTATTTAAGTTCAGATTCTCTTGTCCAATACCAAGTATGTAAATTGGAAATCCATAGCATGCACATATCTGTTTATGTAGCCAGCATGTCCAAATGCCCAATACCTAGCAGTCACTTGCTGAATGTTTTGTGCACTAAGCCTTCAGTACAGATGCGACTACTCTTGCTTCACTGAGGAGTAAGCAATGAGAGAATATTAAATCATTTTGCTAAAGAAGCCAAATTAAGCGGCAAAGTCCATGGTTCCATAGTATAGAATAGCTGGGAACTCGGGACTTTCTCTGCCTCAGTATCCCATAAGTTTGTTCTGATTTAGCACTGTCAAAACAATGGAAAAGTGAAAAAACTTAAAATTAATTCACATGGGCCACAGACACTGAACTGTTTGAAGAAAATCCTTCAGTGGGCTGATAGTAATGCAATAGTCTTTCTTCATGTGAGCTGAGCACAGGATCTGTCTTAGCATTCTTCCGTGGTTCTCATCTGATTAATATGAAGAACATGACCAACCCTTCTTGAATAGCTGTGTATTTGCTACATAAACATTTGCAGTAAAAGGGATGTCAAAAAGGAAAAAAAAAAGCAAAACAATTCTCTCATGTTGGCAGAGCACATCTAATTTAGAACTCCACACAGGCTGCCCTGACAACATCTTGCTGAAATTGCATTAAAGTCACTGCTCTCTATTTGCCCCTTTGCATTGATTGGCAAGAAGCAATATTGGAGTAGTCCTGTGATTTATTTGTTCACCTCAGTGAAAGGAAACCAGAGCACCAACCATTTGGGGAAGGATTTGCATAATTGAATTAAATGATCTTTGTCTTCTTATCCCAGCATGCAGATGCAACAGATAATATTCCAGATGTCTTTTACTCACTGTTTCCTTTCTACCTTGTAGTCTCCAGGTACATATTAGAAAGGAGAGAGAGATTTGATGGGGATGAGGAGTGGACCTAGGTTTATGATGAAGAATGTGAAGAAGGATTAGCCACTAATGTTGATTGTTAGTGGACAGACACTCAAGTGACTGACGCCTGATTTGTAGACTTTGCTCTTTCCGTGTTAGTCGAGTCCCGATTCTCCACTGTGTTCATATGAAAACCTGGTTATCCTAGGCAACTCAGATTAATCTCAGTGCCCCTTGTAGTCCTAGGTTTTATGGCGGGGAATGGGTTGGCTTCTCAGATGTAAGAAGATGGGGCATAGGACTTTCTTTCCTTATGGAAGAACTCAGAGAGAAAACAAGTCCATCTTCTCTGACCTGACCCTGTCTTATCTGCATGGAGAAGAGAGCTGGAACTCTGCTTGATGCTTACTGGTCATGGGGGAATAATTGCTGTTAGAGAAAGCAGGTACTTTTGTTTGTGGCATGTAAATGAACCACGGAATAAATCAACCCCGGAGCTCTTCTGCTGTGTTTGTCTTGATGAGTCAGAGTTTTCTGTGATTTCCAGCTGGGTGCCCCCATATTATATGGCTGACCCCTTGAATTCCTCCTGATGTCTGTGCCCTTCCTTTGAAGGATATGAGACTTATTTAGTTGTTTCTCTTTTATTTTTCAGTGACCTTATCTTTGAAATATTGGTGAGTCACATGGAGCCTTCTGGAATAGAAGCATGTGTTGTGGAGGATGTGTTGCATGAGAGTCAGACTCGTGCCTCACTGTGGCTTGAGCTTTGGGAATTGTGTGTAGAATGCTAGCCACATCTAGATTCTTCTATAGAGAAAACGCTGTCACCAGTTTCAGTTCTAATACACACACACACACACACGCTCACAAACATGCACATGTGCAGGTACAAACATGTACACACATGCACACACACAGGAGTGTGCACACACAGACACACACAGACACACACACACACAAAGTTATAGGGAAGGAAAATACCTTCAAAGTACCTAAACGCTCAGAACCTATGTCTGAAAAATTAACAATATGTGTTAGAAAGGAATGAGTGTCAGTGGATCCAGGTTTTACTATAAAAATGCAATATGCCCTGAATTTTTTCTTTATGGAAATAGGACCAGGATAGAGGGCCTGACTTTAGGTTTATAAATCAAACAACATGATAAATACCACATCAGGCAACTTAACTTTATGTCGGTGAGGTCTATGGCATGTCTAACATGAGAGAGAATGTGGTTTAGGTAAATAGATTCATACTCAAGTAAAAGGGTTGATCTGAGAATACTGTTCAGGACCCCATTGTAGCACCCACTTCTGCCAAATTCATGCACAGTAGATGGTGACTGAAGTTGAGATCTTTGGAAAGCAGTTAGACTTAGGGGAGGCTAAGATGAGCTATTTATGCTAAAGTTTGACCTTTAAATGAAGAAACAAAGGGGAAATGTATTTCATTTCCTGGCTACAAAGCAAGAACACAGGGGTAAAGTGGTTGTGTATATATTAGGAAGAAGGCTCCCACTAGAAACCAAACACTATGCCTTCCATATTGGACTCCCATACATCAGAACTATGAGAAACCAATGTCCATTGTTTAAGCTAGTGTCTGTGATATTCTACAGTAGTGGCTGAAGAATAATAATACATACACTCAGTTATTTCTTCTTAGCTTGACGACACTATAAGGATTTCAGTATACAGGTGGAAAGCAATCAGGACATTATTTTGACTACTATTACAAGCAGAAGCTTTAGGAATGGAAAAGATGGGTTCATCATTAAGCTTCCATTTATCTTGTCAGTTCAGGAAGCATCTTTGTAGGAACGAGTTCTGTAGTTATGGTGGGCGAGGGAGAATGGTCTTTCTTCTAAGGTTAGTATTTAAGCTTCGTATTCTTTTCCTGGGTATTTGTTCTTCTTCAGACTTAGAGAAAAGAACCTAGTTCTAGACAGTAGAAAGGGTCGATGGCTGCCTGATAGCTTCCCGCAGAAATAGAAAATGAGTGAGGTTGGCTATAACCTCATGAAGTCCCACTGCAATTTGCTACTTGCCAGGTACTTGAGATGTCAGAGGGTAATAGCTCAGGTTATGCATAGAATCGGTGCTCCGTAGCATCTACTTCTGGAATTCAAAATGTGTTCTCCAACTTCAATGAAAGAGGCTCGGGTTTCATGTTTATCTTTTGAATTTTCTGTACCTGCGGATTCAGTGAAGCAAACTTTACTATGCATGATGCTCATTGCTTCTTCTCTTGTGACTTAATTGCTTAGTGTCTTTCGGCCTTTAATTAAAAACGGAATGGGAACATTTCGTGGTTTTAGATGATTTATATGTGAAAGCACTCAATGTCTTTGGTTTAAAATTTGTGTTTCATAAAGAATGGTTAAGACATTTCTTCACACAATAGATTTCAAGGTAAAAGAAAGATGGAAGAAACCACATTTCTCTTCCTACATTAAAAAGCTTTGCAAATGCAAATGGAAAAGATTTGGATTAACATGGAGATTGGTATAGACCGCCATTCTATATAGAAATTTATGTGCTTATAAGGAAATTTCTCACCCAAGGAAAATGCTGGAAATAAGAAGCCAAACACATCAAGAATTGGCCTTTGATTCTGACTCTTTAATATTTGTAAAAGTTCTGAAAAATCACTTAATTTCTTCATGCTTTCTCATTTCTAAAATAGAAGCAATGGAACTCAGGAGGCCTTTGTGCTGATAAGCAATGATGTGATTCCCTTAGTATATGTTGTTGCTGTGACAAAGGAATTGACACTAGGTAATCTATATATTTTTCAGCTCTAAGTTTGTATTAGCACTTTTCTGTTTCCTTGATAAAATTCTATGACCAGTAGTTTAGGGGAGCAAAAGATGAATGGTGTAAGAAAGACAGAGTCATCATGGTAGGAAGGACATGGCAGCAGAAACAGAAAGGTATCTGATCACATTTCCATCCACACACAAGAAGGAGATATACACAGAGACACACAAAGATTACACAGACACACACAGACACACACAGACATACACTACACAATTTAAAGCTTGCTTCCACTGAGGTACTTCTCTGACTGTGGCCCACCTCCTAAAGGTTCCATAACCCTCTCAAACAACGGAACCAACCAAGGATAAAATACATGAACTTATGGAAAACATTTCTCACTCAATCCCCCACAAGGTCCAAGAATGTGAGGCCAACATCTGCTCAGTTCTGGACTGGACACCATGAACACATCTTAACATCCTGGAGAAGAAATGAAAAGGTGGGGACAGGGAAGTTTATTCTTTCATGAACAACCTGCTCTTGTAGGAACTAATCCATATCCACAAGATTGGATCCAATCCCATGATTCAACATCACTGCAACCATGAGAGTAGAACCCTATATTTCTTTTCCACTAGATGTCTCCTCCTAATGGTTCTGTCACCTTCACAACATAGAACTAGAAATTCAGAATAAGGACCTTTGAGGAACACACAGACTGTGGCATTGTGTTCATTAGTGAGATGCTAACATTGAAACTGGGTGCCATTTACTAACTGCCATGTGGAGAAGGTGGTTGGTGTGCATCCCCATATTCCTGGAGTAGTCTCAACTTACCTAATTATCCTCCTATAAATTCCACTAGTTCCCATTTTCATTCTCAAATTACTTGAGGTGAATAATAAACCACTTTGTCACTCTAGAATAAAGCTTGTTTAGGAATTCGAGTTCTATAGCAAAGCCTGTGGGAAGACACACAAAGACGCTTATGCCCCAAATGTTGTGTGGTGTCTGAAATCGTCACCAACAGTGACATTGTGTATGGATCATTATTCTCATAAGCTTCAAAAGGAGAAGGTGTTATGAGCCTAGCAGAGAACAGAAGAGGGTTAGGTCTAAGCACTGAAAAATGAATTTGTCAATGGAAGAGGACAGGTAGAAAATGAAGCTACCTCATAGCCGAGCTTTGCTCCTCTTCTACTCTGGTTTGCTTGCTTTTTAAATCTTTGTACTGACAAGTATGAAACCACTTGATTATTCCTACAAATTTGGACTAAATTGGATTCATGAGGTAATACAGTGTTATTATTAGGGACTGAATCACTCACTCTGAAACCATTATCTGAAGCATTTCAGAAGTAAGCATTTAGTAGATGTACCACTTGTCTTGCTTGTACTTGCTTGGTGGAATACAAGCATCATGAGGTTATATGGGGCACAAATTAGGACACAGGTTAGTTCTCATGCACTTTTACAAGTATGGGAATAGATCCAGGCAAATATTTACTTAGAGACAAGCTCAGGTGTAAGTCACACATTCGGAGTATGGAGTATTGAAGGTAGGAATACCTCGTGTGCACAGTATGGAGAACTGCAAAACCAAATCAGATTCCATATTTTCTTTTAGTTGTTTTGAGTCATGGTCTGCATCTGTAGTACCCTGGCAGTTTATGACACACGTGCTAGAGCCCAGAGTTTCTGATTGAGGTGTTTAGAGCAAAAAAATGAGAAGACTGGTAGCATCAGTAATATCAGGCAGTTTCATGTGATCCTGATCTCACTATCTGTTCACACCCTGAGAGACACTTTTGTTGTTGTTGAGGTAATGGCAGTATTTACCACTTTGTTTCACATCTGAAACCATACTTGATCATTCTCCCTCTCCCTCTCCCTTTCCCTCTCCCTTTCCCTCTCCCCCTCCCCCTCCTTCCCTCCCCCCTCTCTTTCTCTACACACACACACACACGTGTATGTGTGTATATATTTACTGTTTACTTTATTAATTTCTTTACAATATATTTTGAATATTTTCTCCTTCCCCTCTTCATAGAAGCTACTCACCAAATGTATTCTTTTGCTCTCTCACACTATATTTAAAAAAATAAAAGTGCAAAACTGAAAAGCAAAGCAAGTGAGCAAAAGACTAGTAAGACAAAAGAATGCCAAAAATGAAAAGCAAGCAAACAAACAAGCAAATAAAAATCCATGAGATTCACTTTGTGTTGGTCATCTACTGACCTGGGGTGTGCTCTGAAGAGCCACATCTTTAGACTATGCACCTCTTGACTTCCTACACTCATCAGTTGATTAGGTTTTAATCATTTCTTGCTTTCTCTATTACCATGGGTTCCCACTTTGTGTCATTACCTTCTGTCCCAACTATTGGTAATGTGGTTTTTCTAAAATAAAACTTGACTAAAATTACTCAATTACACTTAAAATGGTGGTTCTCAACCTTCCTAGACTCTGACCCTTTAATACAGTTTCTTTTTTCTTTTTTTTTTTTTTTTTGGTTCTTTTTTTCGGAACTGGGGACCGAACCCAGGGCCTTGCACTTCCTAGGCAAGCGCTCTACCACTGAGCTAAATCCCCAACCCCCTTTTAATACAGTTTCTTATGTTGTGATGACCCCCGACCATAAAACTATTGTTTGTTACTACTTCATAACTGCAATTTTGTTACAGTTGTAAATCACAATGTAAATATTTGCGTTTATCAATGATCTTAGGGGAGCACTTAGAAATGATCATTCAACTCCCAAAGAGGTGGCAACCTGCAAGTTGCCACCTGAACTGCTTCATTGTCTTACTGCTTGAGGCAACTTAAAACTATATGAACAGTTGTGGTTCCTGTTACCACAGGAGTGCCACCCATACCTCACCTCACTTCTTGTTTAGATTGTATGGATGAACCCTGTCCTTAGAAGAGACCACATTCCCCAATGTGGAAGTGTTTTCATTACTGTGGCCACAAAGCAGTAAGGAACACAGCCCTCCAGAGTTCATGTTCACACTTCTGCCATTGCATCTGTCCTTTGAGACTGGGAAATCTATTTTACCATCTGCTATTTCCTTATCTGTACAGTAGAATTGACAGCATAGAGTCTTACATTTTAAGAATATTGAAATGTAAGAGTTTACAGCATGCATGCTTATGAAAGGCACAGCAAGCAGTAGACATTTAAATGTCAGTTGCTATTGGACAATTTCTTTAAAGAAATTTCTCAGCTATCTTTGAATACCGGTTTAGACAACATTTCCTTTCTGGAGACAGTTTTTTTTATGCTCTACATCAGATCCGTCATTCTTTGATAACTTATGATATTTGTGTTTCTATAACATAACACAGTGGTTCTCTTCACCCATTTATTTTATTGCTCTTATACATTGATAATACTGGTGTTCTTGAAGTCTGGCTATAGTTCTCAGCAGTGTTAGTTGAAAGAATACTTTATTGAAAAGCCAACTGGTAGACCCTAGGCAACAAGTCACCTGTGCTCTATGAGTATGTGCTATTGTAAAACAAGAGAAAACAGAATTCCTGGAAACCAGAGCTGCTTAGGGAAGCTTTTAGCTAGTAGCCTCTTTGTTTTTCTATAACCATAGGCTAATCATTACAAAATTTATCACTTTTTTCCTCCAAAAATCATATAATGGAAATTAAATAAGACATATTTAATAAGAATAATAAGAAGAAGAATCAGGAGCAACTGGTGGTTTCTGCCATTGGTTGCAGTAATTTAAAAATATTTGGAGAAGATTTGTTTAGAGAATTTATGTAGTAAAATGCAGAAATCAAACTCTGCAGCTTGATAATATTTTATAAGAGGAATACATCTGTCTGTGTAGCCAAGAACATGAGACTGAGACCAAATGATAGATATTTCTTCTGTTTCAGAAACTGTCCTATCTTGACCTGTGAAGTCTGTCTTTATTAAAGGTTTATTAGGCCTATCCAGAGGAAGAGAACCAATATAACCAACAGAACCAATATGATATGTTACTTGTAAATACATAACACACAGCCAGAGTGTGTAATTAGTTTGACTTATAAGAAAAGAGTACCATAACAATTTATTGTCTGTCAATCTGGGAAACCATGACTGCCAGTCTAAGGAGCAGAAACCCTCAGAATGAGACCAGTGGTGAAGATCCAGGGGAAAGCTAAAGGTCTGAGAATCTCTTAGAGAGGTGCTCATTCAAGGCCAAGTTCAAAGGCTGAATCTGGTGCCCAATGTCCTTTGGCAATGACAGCAACAAAAAGATACAAGCTCAAGAAGTTAAGAACACCCCTTCTGCCAGGTTTCCATTCCATTCAAGCCTCTATATTACTGGGTAGAACAGTCTATATTCAGAATGGGAGTTATTTCTTCTGACCCACAGCCTAATATAACATTTATAAAGACAGATTGCACAGATAAAAGTAAAAGGTTTTTGAAATAGGAGAATTGCTTATACCTTGATCTGAACATTGACTACATGGATGGGTTCTCATTATAAGATATTATCAAACTGTAACATTTTCAGAAATACCAAGAGGTGTGCTTAATAAAATTTATAGGCATCTCTCAATCTGTTCTGGTTAATACACAAGATTATTCATCACAAAAAGATAGCTATTGATCTTACTTCTATAAAAATTTTGTCTCTTTTTAATCAAATTTGAGATAAATAGAATTGTATTACAGATGACTTGGACGTTTAGTATGTTTGGCTCATAATTTTCTGTAGCACATTTATCTATCTCTGTGAAGCATTTAATTTTATACTTGCTAGATAGTTTCTGTATTAGAATATACTATGGCTTATGTATTTCTTTTTCCTCATTAATTAATCTATTTATTCACTTGACAGCTGGATTACAGAGCCTCTCTTTCCTCTCCTCCCCTTTCCACCCTCACATCCCTCCCCTTTCCCCATCTCCTTTTTATCAGAGTAGGGGAGGTCCCCCATTCGTACTAATCCACTTGGGTACACCTAGTCACAGCAGGACTAAGTGCTTTCTCTCCAACTGACACCAGACAAGACAGCCCAGTTATGGGAAAAGGATCTAAAGGCAGGCAACAGAATCAGAGACAGCCTTTTTTATTAGTGGACCCACACGGAGAACAAGCTGCACATCTGCTACATCTGTGTAGGAGACCTAGGTCCAACTCATGCATGCTCTTTAATTGGTGGTTCAAACTTTGTGACCTCTCAAGCCCCAGGTTAGTTGACTCTGTTGGTCTTCCTGTAGTGTTCCTTGACTTCTCCAGCTCCCTCATTCTTCTACAAGACTCCCTGAGCTCTGCCTATAATTCGGTTGTGGCTCTCTGCATCTGTTTCTGTCAGTTGCTGGATGAAGTCTTTCAAATCCAGTTATGCTAGGTTCCTGTCTGCAAATATAGCAGAGAAAGTATCATTAACAGTGTTGGGGGCTGACTCTCTCTCATGGGATGGGTCTTAAATTGTGCCAAACATTGGTTGATTGTTCCTTGATATCTGTCCCATCTTTATTACTGCACTTCTTAGACAAAGAATAACTTTTGGGTTGAAGATTTTGTGGGTGGGTTGGTGTCCCTCTCCCTCCCCTGGAAGTTCCACCTGGGTGGAGGAGATGGCCTCTTCAGGATCCATATCCCTTGCTCAGTTAGGATCACCCCCATAGACTCCAAGAAGTCTCTCTCCATCATCCCAAAGATCTACCTTTTCTCTACCAGCCTAATTCTCTCAGCACTCCAGATTCCCATTCCTGTTTCCCTCTCTACCCATCTCCCACCCAGTTCCTATAAGTTTTGGTATGTTGTGCCTTCATTTTCATAGAATTCTAGAAAGTCTTTAATTTCTTTATTTCTTCCTTGACTCAGTGATCATTGAGTAGAGAGTTGTTCAGTTTTCATGAGTTTGTAGGCTTTCTGTTGTTTCTGTTGTTGTTGAAGTCCAGCTTTAATTCATGGTGATCTGAAGGATACAAGAAGTTATTTCAATTTTATTGTTTTTTTCAGGTTTGCTTTGCGACTGACTGTGTGGTTAATTTTGGAGAAGGTTCTGTGAGGTGCTGAGAAGAAGGTATACTCTGTTGTGTTTGGATGATCTTTTCTGTAGGTATCTGCTAGGTTCATTTGATTCATAACATTGTTTAATTTTATTACTTCATAGTTTCTGACTAATTGGTGAGAGTTGGCTATTGAAGTCTCCCACTATTAAAGTACGTGGTTCATATATGATTTAAGCCTTAGTAATGTTTCTATTACGAATATAAGTCCCCTTACATTTGGGGGAGAGATGTTCAAAATTGCTATGTCACTTGGTGGACCTTTTTCTTTGATGAATATGAAATGTCCTTCCCCATCTCTTTTGATTAATTTTTGTTGAAAATCTATTTTATTAGATATTAGAATGGCTTCTTGGGTTCCTTTGCTCACAATACTATTTTCCAGCCCTATGCGCTGAGGTAATGTCTATTTTTGTTGCTGAGGTGTGTTTTGTATATGTATCAGAATGGTGGACCGTGTTCCCACATCCCTTCTGTTAGCCTTTTTATTGAGGGATTGAGTGCATTGATGTTGAGAGATCTGAATGACCAGTGATTGTTAATTTCTGTTATTTTGATGGTGATGGTAGTGGTGGTCTGTGCGTGCCTCTGTGTGTGTGTGTGTGTGTGTGTGTGTGTGTGTGTGTGTGTGTGTGTGCTTCCCTTATTTTGTTTTTGCTGTTGTGGAATTATTTATTATTTGTGTTTACTTGTATGCAGTTAACATCCTTGGGTTATGGATAGATATTGTTTAATTTTAGTTTTGTCTTGGAATATATTGTTTTGTCCATCTATGGTAATTGACAGTTTTACTGGGTATAGTTGTCTAGATTGGCATTTGTGGTTTCTTAGAAGCAGCAAGACATTTTTCGAGGCCCTTCTAACTTTCAGAGTTTCTGTTGAGAAGTCCAGTATAAAAAAGTTCTGATCGATCTGCTTTTGTATGTTTCTTAGCTTTCTTTCCCTGTAGCTTTTATTTTATTTTATTTTATTTTGTTCTGTAGAATTACTCTTTTGATTATTGTGTGGTGAGAAGAAGGAAAACCATTTTGTTTTCCACTGTGTTTAATAGGCATCTCTTTCTTAAGGTTAGGAAAACTTGTGGTTTTGTTGAAAATATTTTTTGGGCCTTGGAGCTTGGATTCTTTACTTTCTTGTACTCCTAATATTTCAAAGTTATGTCTTTTCATAGTATCCCAGAATTCCTGAATGTTTCATGTCAGGGATTTGTAGAGTTAAGTTTCTTCGACTGGGTGCTGCAATTTCTTCTATGGTATCTTTTACTCCTGAGATTCTCTCCTCCATCTCCTTTATTCTGTTGGTAATGTTTACCCCTGTTATTCTTTTTTTTTTTTAACTTTTTAGTTCTTTAATAATAACTGTCTGTGAGTTGTAAACTGACTGGTAAAGGTCTTTTCTCATTCTGTAGCCTGCTGCCTCCCAGAAACTTTTCAGTTTCATGAAGTCCCATTTATTGTTTTCTATTGTAATGGCAGTGTCCTATTCAGAAAGTCTTTCCTTGAGCCAGTGAGGTTGAGCCCATCCCCATGATTATTCCTTATTAGTATTTCTGACAATAAACCTCCTTCCATCACACTAGTGTATCTGGTCTCACCTTGGGGTCCCTAATCCATTTGGGATTGAGTTTTTGCAGGATGATACATGTGGACATAATTGTATTTTTCTCCACATAGACTTCCTGTCTAACCAGCAGCATTTGTCTTTTTTCTAGTGCGTATTTTGGTTTCTCTGTCAACACTCAGTGTCCATAGGTACGTGAACTTAGGTCCATGTCTTCAATTCAATTCCATGAATTTGTGTGTCTTTTTATGTCAATACCATGTAGTTCTTACTACTGTAGCTCTTCAGGACAACTTGAAATATGGAATATTGGTCCTTCCAGCAGCTCTCTTATTTATTATTCAGGATAGTTTTAACTGACTTGGATTTTTCTTTGTGTTTCCATGTGAAGATGAGAATTGTTTTTTTCAATTTCTGAGAAAAAGTTGCATTGAGATGTTTTATTGTGTCGAATCTGTAACTTGCTTTTGATAGGATGGCCCTTTTTATTCTATTAATCCTTCTGATTCATGAGCATCAAGGATCATTCTACCTTTTAGCCTCTTCAATTTTTTTTTATTCAATATCTTTAGGTTTTAGAAGTCAAGTACTTGCTGGGCTAGACTTATCCCAATTTTTGTTATTGTTGTTTTTTGAGGGTATTGTGAAAGGTATGGCTTTCTTGATTTATTTCTCAGTATGTCATTTATATAAAAGCTACTGTTTTTTGTGTGTTAATTTTGTATCATGTTACTTTGAAAATTTATTAGCGTTATAAGTTTCCTGGCGGTTTTAGGGTTTTTTTTTTTCTCTTTTTTCCCCCATTGGATATTTAATGTATTTACATTTCTTTTTTCTTTTTTCTTTTTATATTAACTTGAGTATTTCTTATATACATTTCGAGTGTTATTCCCTTTCTCGGTTTCCAGGCAAACATCCCCCTCCCCCCTCCCCTTCCTTATGGGTGTTCCCCTCCCCACCCTCCCCCCATTGCTGCCCTCCCCCCAACAGTCTAGTTCTCTGGGGGTTCAGTCTTAGCAGGACCCAGGGCTTCCCGTTCCACTGGTGATCTTACTAGGATATTCATTGCTACCTATGGGGTCAGAGTCCAGGGTCAGTCCATGTATAGTCTTTAGGTAGTGGCTTAGTCCCTGGAAGCTCTGGTTGCTTGGCATTGCTGTACATATGGGGTCTGGAGCCCCTTCAAGCTCTTCCAGTTCTTTCTCTGATTCCTTCAACGGGGGTCCTTTTCTCAGTTCAGTGGTTTGCTGCTGCTGGCATTCGCCTCTGTATTTGCTGTATTCTGGCTGTTTCTCTCAGGAGCGATCTACACTTCTTTGTTTCATCCATCTTGTCTATATGGGTGGCTGTATATGTATGGGCCACATGTGGGGCAGGCTCTGAATGGGTGTTCCTTCAGTCTCTGTTTTAATCTTTGCCTCTCTCTTCCCTGCGAAGGGTATTCTTGTTCCCCTTTTAAAGAAGGAGTGAAGCATTCACATTTTGATCATCCGTCTTGAGATTCATTTGTTTTAGGCATCTAGGGTAATTCAAGCATTTGGGCTAATAGCCACTTATCAATGAGTGCATACCATGTATGTCTTTCTGTGATTGGGTTAGCTCACTCAGGATGATATTTTCCAGTTCCAACCATTTGCCTACGAATTTCATAAAGTCATTGTTTTTGATAGCTGAGTAATATTCCATTGTGTAGATGTACCACATTTTCTGTATCCATTCCTCTGTTGAAGGGCATCTGGGTTCTTTCCAGCTTCTGGCTATTATAAATAAGGCTGCGATGAACATAGTGGAGCACGTGTCATTTTTATATGTTGGGGCATCTTTTGGGTATATGCTCAAGAGAGGTATAGCTGGATCCTCAGGCAGTTCAATGTCCAATTTTCTGAGGAACCTCCAGACTGATTTCCAGAATGGTTGTACCAGTCTGCAACCCCACCAACAATGGAGGAGTGTTCCTCTTTCTCCGCATCCTCGCCAGCATTTGCTGTCACCTGAGTTTTTGATCTTAGCCATTCTCACTGGTGTGAGGTGAAATCTCAGGGTTGTTTTGATTTGCATTTCCCTTATGACTAAAGATGTTGAACATTTCTTTAGGTGTTTCTCAGCCATTCGGCATTCCTCAGCTGTGAATTGTTTGTTTAGCTCTGAGTCCCATTTTTTAATAGGGTTATTTGTCTCCCTGCGGTCTAACTTCTTGATCTCTTTGTATATTTTGAATATAAGGCCTCTATCTGTTGTAGGATTGGTAAAGATCTTTTCCCAATCTGTTGGTTGCCGTTTTGTCCTAACCACAGTGTCCCTTGCCTTACAGAAGCTTTGCAGTTTTATGAGATCCCATTTGTCGATTCTTGATCTTAGAGCATAAGCCATTGGTGTTTTGTTCAGGAAATTTTTTCTAGTGCCCATGTGTTCCAGATGCTTCCCTAGTTTTTCTTCTATTAGTTTGAGTGTATCTGGTTTGATGTGGAGGTCCTTGATCCACTTGGACTTAAGCTTTGTACAGGGTGGTAAGCATGGATCGATCTGCATTCTTCTACATGTTGCCCTCCAGTTGAACCAGCACCATTTGCTGAAAATGCTATCTTTTTTCCATTGGATGGTTTTGGCTCCTTTGTCAAAAATCAAGTGACCATAGGTGTGTGGGTTCATTTCTGGGTCTTCAATTCTATTCCATTGGTCTATCTGTCTGTCTCTGTACCAATACCATGCAGTTTTTATCACTATTGCTCTGTAATACTGCTTGAGTTCAGGGATAGTGATTCCCCCTGAAGTCCTTTTATTGTTGAGGATAGTTTTAGCTATCCTGGGTGTTTTGTTATTCCAGATGAATTTGCAAATTGTTCTGTCTAACTCTTTGAAGAATTGGATTGGTATTTTGATGGGGATTGCATTGAATCTGTAGATCGCTTTTGGTAAAATGGACATTTTTACTATATTGATCCTGCCAATCCATGAGCATGGGAAATCTTTCCATCTTCTGAGGTCTTCTTCAATTTCTTTCTTCAGTGTCTTGAAGTTCTTATTGTACAAATCTTTTACTTGCTTGGTTAAAGTCACACCGAGGTACTTTATATTATTTGGGTCTATTATGAAGGGTGTCGTTTCCCTAATTTCTTTCTCGGCTAGTTTCTCTTTTGTGTAGAGGAAGGCTACTGATTTATTTGAGTTAATTTTATACCCAGCCACTTTGCTGAAGTTGTTTATCAGCTTTAGTAGTTCTCTGGTGGAACTTTTGGGATCACTTAAATATACTATCATATCATCTGCAAATAGTGATATTTTGACTTCTTCTTTTCCAATCTGTATCCCCTTGACCTCCTTTTGTTGTCTGATTGCTCTGGCTAGAACTTCAAGAACTATATTGAATAAATAGGGAGAGAGTGGGCAGCCTTGTCTAGTCCCTGATTTTAGTGGGATTGCTTCAAGTTTCTCTCCATTTAGTTTAATGTTAGCAACTGGTTTGCTGTATATGGCTTTTCCTATGTTTAGGTATGGGCCTTGAATTCCTATTCTTTCCAGGACTTTTATCATGAAGGGGTGTTGAATTTTGTCAAATGCTTTCTCAGCATCTAATGAAATGATCATGTGGTTTTGTTCTTTCAGTTTGTTTATATAATAGATCACGTTGATGGTTTTCCGTATATTAAACCATCCCTGCATGCCTTGGATGAAGCCTACTTGATCATGGTGGATGATTGTTTTGATGTGCTCTTGGATTCGGTTTGCCAGAATTTTATTGAGTATTTTTGCGTCAATATTCATAAGGGAAATTGGTCTGAAGTTCTCTTTCTTTGTTGGGTTTTTGTGTGGTTTAGGTATAAGAGTAATTGTGGCTTCATAGAAGGAATTCGGTAGTGCTCCATCTGTTTCAATTTTGTGGAATGGTTTGGGTAATATTGGTATGAGGTCTTCTATGAAGGTTTGATAGATTTCTGCACTAAACCCGTCTGGACCTGGGCTCTTTTTGGTTGGGAGACCTTTAATGACTGCTTCTATTTCCTTAGGAGTTATGGGGTTGTTTAACTGGTTTATCTGTTCCTGATTTAACTTTGGTACCTGGTATCTGTCTAGGAAATTGTCCATTTCCTGCAGATTTTCAAGTTTTGTTGAATATAGGCTTTTATAGTAAGATCTGATGATTTTTTGAATTTCCTCTGAATCTGTAGTTATGTCTCCCTTTTCATTTCTGATTTTGTTAATTTGGACGCACTCTCTGTGTCCTCTCGTTAGTCTGGCTAAGGGTTTATCTATCTTGTTGATTTTCTCAAAGAACCAACTTTTGGTTCTGTTGATTCTTTCTATGGTCCTTTTTGTTTCTACTTGGTTGATTTCAGCTCTGAGTTTGATTATTTCCTGCCTTCTACTCCTCCTGGGTGTATTTGCTTCTTTTTGTTCTAGAGCTTTTAGGTGTGCTGTCAAGCTGCTGACATATGCTCTTTCCTGTTTCTTTCAGCAGGCACTCAGCGCTATGAGTTTTCTTCTTAGCACAGCTTTCATTGTGTCCCATAGGTTTGGGTATGTTGTACCTTCATTTTCATTAAATTCTAAAAAGTTTTTAATTTCTTTCTTTATTTCTTCCTTGACCAGGCTATCATTGAGTAGAGCATTGTTCAATTTCCACGTATATGGGCATTCTTCCCTTATTGTTATTGAAGACCAGCTTTAGGCCATGGTGGTCTGATAGCACACATGGGATTATTTCTATCTTTCTGTACATGTTGAGGCCCGTTTTTTGACCAATTATATGGTCAGTTTTGGAGAAAGTACCATGAGGAGCTGAGAAGAAGGTATATCCTTTTGCTTTAGGATAGAATGTTGTATAAATATCTGTTAAGTCCATTTGGCTCATGACTTCTCTTAGTCTGTCTACGTCTCTGTTTAATTTCTGTTTCCATGATCTGTCCATTGATGAGAGTGGGGTGTTGAAATCTCCTACTATTATTGTGTTAGGTGCAATGTGTGTTTTGAGCTTTAGTAAGGTTTCTTTTACGTATGTAGGTGCCCTTGTATTTGGGGCATAGATATTTAGGATTGAGAGTTCATCTTGGTGGATTTTTCCTTTGATGAATATGAAGTGTCCTTCCTTATCTTTTTTGATGACTTTTAGTTGGAAATTGATTTTATTTGATATTAGAATGGCTACTCCAGCTTGCTTCTTCTGACCATTTGCTTGGAAAGTTGTTTTCCAGCCTTTCACTCTGAGGTAGTGTCTGTCTTTGTCTCTGAGGTGTGTTTCCTGTAGGCAGCAGAATGCAGGGTCCTTGTTGCGTATCCAGTTTGTTAAGCTATGTCTTTTTATTGGGGAGTTGAGGCCATTGATGTTGAGAGATATTAAGTAATAGTGATTATTGCTTCCTGTTATATTCATATTTGGATGTGAGGTTATGTTTGTGTGTGTTTCTTCTCATTGTTTTGTTGCCAAGACGATTAGTTTCTTGCTTCTTCTAGGGTATAGCTTGCCTCCTTATGTTGGGCTTTACCATTTATTATCCTTTGTAGTGCTGGATTTGTAGAAATATATTGTGTAAATTTGGTTTTGTCATGGAATATCTTGGTTTCTCCATCTATGTTAATTGAGAGTTTTGCAGGATACAGTAACCTGGGCTGGCATTTGTGTTCTCTTAGGGACTTTATGACATCAGTCCAGGATCTTCTGGCCTTCATAGTTTCTGGCGAAAAGTCTGGTGTGATTCTGATAGGTCTGCCTTTATCTGTTACTTGACCTTTTTCCCTTACTGCTTTTAATATTCTTTCTTTATTTTGTGCGTTTGGTGTTTTGACTCTTATGTGACGGGAGGTGTTTCTTTTCTGGTCCAATCTATTTGGAGTTCTGTAGGCTTCCTGTATGCCTATGGGTATCTCTTTTTTTAGGTTAGGGAAGTTTTCTTCTATGATTTTGTTGAAGATATTTACTGGTCCTTTGAGCTGGGAGTCTTCACTCTCTTCTATACCTATTATCCTTAGGTTTGATCTTCTCATTGAGTCCTGGATATCATGTATGTTTTGGACCAGTAGCTTTTTCCGCTTTACATTATCTTTGACTGTTGAGTCAATGATTTCTATGGAATCTTCTGCTCCTGAGATTCTCTCTTCAATCTCTTGTATTCTGTTGGTGAAGCTTGTATCTACAGCTCCTTGTCTCTTCTTTTGGTTTTCTAAATCCAGGGTTGTTTCCATGTGTTCTTTCTTGATTGCTTCTATTTCCATTTTTAATTCCTTCAGCTGTTTGATTATGTTTTCCTGGAATTCTTTCAGGGATTTTTGTGACTCCTTTCTATGGGCTTCTACTTGTTTATTTATGATTTCCAGGAATTCTTTCAGGGATTTTTGAGATTCCTCTCTTTAGGCTTCTACTTGTTCTCTAAGGGAGTTCTTCACGTCTTTCTTGAAGTCCTCCAGCATCATGATCAAATATGATTTTGAAACTAGATCTTGCTTTTCTGGTGTGTTTGGATATTCCATGTTTGTTTTGATGGGAGAATTGGGCTCCGATGTTGCCATGTAGTCTTGGTTTCTGTTGCTTGTGTTCCTGTGCTTGCCTCTTGCCATCAGATTATCTCTAGTGTTGCTTTGTTCTGCTATTTCTGACAGTGACTAGACTGTCCTATAAGCCTGTGTGTCAGGAGTGCTGTAGACCTGTTTTCCTGTTTTCTTTCAGCCTGTTATGGGGACAGAGTGTTCTGCTTTTGGGCGTGTAGTTTTTCCTCTCTACAGGTCTTCAGCTGTTCCTGTGTGCCTATGTCTTAGTTCACCAGGCAGGTCACTTGCAGCAGAAAAGTTGGTCTTACCTGTGGTCCCAAGGCTCAAGTTTGCTCGCGGGGTGTTTCCCAGGAGCTCTCTGCGGAGGCAGCAACCAGGAAGATCTGCGCTGCCGTTTCCAGGAGCTTCAGTGCACCAGAGTTCCAGATGGCGTTTGGTGTTTTCCTCTGGAATCAGTAATGTGTGCAGAGTGCAGTCTCTTCTGGTTTCCCAGGCGTGTCTGCCTGTCTGAAGGTTTAGCTCTCCCTCCCACGGGATTTGGGTGCAGAGAACTGTTTATCTGGTCTGCTCCCTCAGGTTCTGGGGGTGCCTCAGGCGCAGGGGTCCTGCCGCTCCTGGGCCCTCCCCCACGGGAACCCAGAGGCCTTATACAGTTTCCTCTTGGGCCAGGGATGTGGGCAGGGGTGGGCAGTGTTGGTGGTCTCTTCCGCTCTGCAGCCTCAGGAGTGCCCACCTGACCAGGCGGTGAGGTCTCTCTCCCATGGGGTCTGGGAGCAGAGAGCTGCTGCGGGCCGGGATCCGCGGGTGTGGGACTCCCGGTAAACACAGGGAGTCCCCGGTCCTAGAGGAATTTTGCCTCTGTGTGTCTGGAGTTCACCAGGCAGGTCACTTGCAGCAGAAAAGTTGGTCTTACCTGTGGTCCCAAGGCTCAAGTTTGCTCGCGGGGTGCTGCCCACGAGCTCTCTGCAGCGGCAGCAACCAGGAAGATACCCCTGTTATTCTTTTTCTCTTTTCTAGGTTTTCCATTTCCAGAATTCCCTCAGTTTGTGTTTTCTTTATTTCTTCTATTTCCAATTTCTGGTTTCACGCGGTTTTATTTATTTCCTTCACCTGTTTAATTATATGTCCCTGTATTTCTCTAAGGAATTTATTCATTTCCTCATTAAAGACCTCTATCATCTTTACAAAATTGGATTTAATATCATTTTCTTGTATTTTTGGTATGTTAGGTTGTCCAGGGCTTGCTGTAGTAGATACCTGTGCTCTGGAGGTGTCATATTACCCTGGTTTTGTTGATTGTGTCCTTATGCTGACCTTTAGCCATCTGGCTGTCCCTGGATGTTACTAGTGTAGCAGGCCTAACCTGAAAGTTTCTCACACAGCAGAACTTGGGTGAGCAGCCTTGGGCTGAATCATGGTACTCAGGAGGCAGTGCATGTCTCAGGGCAGCTGGGCCTACCCCAGGGGATTTTGTGAACAGGGGAAAATCATGGTACTCAGGAGGCAGTGCATGTCTCAGGGCAGCTGGGCCTACCCCAGGGGATTTTGTGAACAGGGGTTTAGGGTGGGAAGGGATTTAACCTAGATGTTTCTGGTGCAGTAAGCCTGGTGAGGGGGAGAGGAAGGAAAGCAGTGATTGCACCATGGAACTTAGAGGGACAGCACGCAGCTTGGGCCATTAGGTATGCCCAGGGATGACTTATGTCCTTCTTAATATTGATGAAAATTGGCAATAAAATTATAATATAAATATGACATAAACATTTCAGCATGATTGCATACTGTTTGTAGTGTCTGACATACTGATACTGTTTCTGTTTCAGATCTTTCTGTGTTCTTCCTCCCTTTTATAGTATGTTGAGTTGGATTTTATTTGGCACTCAGTACATCACTTTGTTTTTGTTGATTTTTTCATTTTATTTGCTTCTATTTTTTGACATTTGCTCTTTATCTTCTCTAGTACATAACTCATGATGCTACCCATTTTCTGCTGGGCACTGCATTAGCTGCTTTTCCCAGGATGCTTCTTTTCCTTACTATTTTGTTTTCCACTGTGTTTAGTTGTTTGACTAATGAGTTTCATATGTGTGCAATGTGTTTCCCTTATATTCATCTCACCACACTGACTCCTGCCAGGGCCCCCTCCTACCTCCCTTCTCACTTCCACTTTAATGTGCTCTGTTTATGTTTCATTTTTAAAATAATGTACTGAGTCTAGTCTGTGTTGCACATATATTCCTGGGTGTGAAGCCATCCAGTAGAGGATGGTCAATTTACCATGGAGCACTATAGAAAACTGACTCTTCTTCCTAGAAACAGTCACCTGTCAACAGCCTTCCGAAGGCATGTGGGCCTCGTTAGCCTCTTCCCTGGCTATACTAGAGATCTTATTTTTAATGCATGGTTTGTTTTACTAAATATTTCACTAAATGTCTGTTTGGAAAAGATCTAACTGTAGCTTTTGAGTGCTGTTAGAAAGCAGCATACGTACACACACACACACACACACACACACACACACACACACACTCATAGTACAGAGTGCATTAGTTTAGTTTTAAAATACTATATATTTTGTGAGTTAATTGAAATTCTAAAAGTTTAATTTTACTGTGGTGGCTAGTCATGGTTGTCAACTTGACTATATTTGAAACTGTCTAAAGCTCAAGTGGCTGGGTGTATCTGTGAGGGATTTTTGAAGGGGAAAGACCCAGCCTAAATTCAGATCTTTTGAGGTGGGAAGACACTTTAAATTGGAGCCACACATTCCAATGGCATCCTATATAAAGGATATGAGAGAAGGAAATGCTTGCTGTTTGTCTGCTTGCCTCCTTACTCTTATTAGGACAGCCATTCCTTTCCTGGTACTAGAACTTACTTCTTTTGGATTCTACAGTATACTGAAAACCAGCTGAGGCATCAAGGGTTGAGACCTGAATGACAACTACATAATTCTTAAACTTTCCATTAGGAGGCAGCCATTGTTGAAATAGTTGGATCATAAACTCTAAGTTACTCTGATAACATTACATAAATTCAATAAAAAAATGAATTCATTCTATGATTTCTGTTTCTCTAGAAAACCATGACTAATACACTGATAGAGTTATTTAAAATTCTCTGCACTAGGGCTGGAGAGATGACTCAGTGGTTAATAGCACTCCCTGCTTTTCCAGAGGTCCTGAGTCCCATTCCCAGCAGCCACATGGTGGCTCATAACCATCTATAATGGGATCTGATTCTTGAGGATTAAAATAAACATAAACTATAGGGTCAGGAAGGTACAAATTTCAGTTCTTTCTGGTTCAAGATATTCAATCCATAATAATCACATTCATCTCAGCTATAACATGTCCACTATAGCAACTCTTGGGCATTAGTGAGAACTCAGTGGACCGATCCATGAAAAGTGATTTCCAGAGTCAGACTCAGTTCAATGAGTCTAACAAACATTGAACTATAGTTTCTTTACTTTCTAGAAACAGTAATGGACATGATGTTTAAATGGTACACAGCTATTTTCATATATCAGCTCAACCTTACTTTTCTTTTCTATTCGTGGCCATTAGCTCAACTACAAATCTGTAGATCAATTTGAAACTTTTCTATTGGGCTAACAAATAGAAATTTGCTTCTGTCTTGGATAAAAGGAAGGGAAGGAAGGGGAAGGGAGGAAGGGAGGAAGGGAGGAAGGGAGGGAGGGAGGAAGGGAGGAAGGGAGGAAGGGAGGAGGAAGGGAGAAAGGGAGGAAGGGAGGAAGGGAGGAAGGGAGGGAGACAGACAGGTACACACACACAGAGAAAGAGGCATACACATACACACACACATAGAGAAAGAGAGAGAGAGAGAGAGAGAGAGAGAGATAGAGAGAGATAGAGATAGAGATTTTGATATTGTGTTCACTAAAAAGAAGTCATTAGATTTAACCTCCTGACTAGGTTCAGCTCAAAGGCAATGGCATAGATATTGTGAGAAGGGTCCTTGGGGTGGGGATCATCACAGGAGCAACTTGTTTAAAATGCAGATTGTCTTATATGTTTAACCTTCTATTTCAGCTTTGTAAAGGGAAAGAAACATCAATGTTTTAATTAGATACTGTTCATCAACTTCATGAATTAAATATCTGTCACAGTTACTGCCATGGAAGAAGCAGAACAATTTTAGCAAAAGAAACTTAATAAATGGCAAACACAGAATGAATAAACATTTACTTTTACCAAAAAGCTAAAGGGTCTTATGTGCTGATAGGATTCTAAACAAACAAACAAACACAAACAAACAAACAAACAAACAAACAAACCAGTCGAAATGTTCCAGGTAATATCGAATCACAGAACGGATGTGATTCCAGGGCTTTATATATTCAGGGTTAGGAGGTTAAAGGAATCTTTGCACACCTGGACAGTTTCCAGTGTCCCTTATTAATCCAACAAACAGAATTATCTTAAAAAAAGACCAAAACCAAAACAGAAGAGCTGATTAGAATTTTGGTGTCTGTGATTACCAGCAACATCTGCTTTGTGCCCTGGGGTCCTCTTTTATCCTTACTCGACTTAGATTTTCAAAGATTTCCTTCTGCACCTGCCATCTGATGAATCCGAGACTTGCATCAGAGAAGATGTTAGAGTTAATTTATTCAAAAGTGAGGCAGAGACACCTATGCTCCTCAGAGCTAACAGAGTGAAAGCCGAGCACAGGCCTTTCTGCTCCTTTGTTCTCTTAGTGTTCAAGGCAAATAGCTTAGGGAGTTTAGGATGCAGGCATATTTAATTCTAATTAGTCAAAGGTTTGCTTAATTATAAAGATCGGACATAAGGATAAATAAAGCAATTTAAGAAAAGCTTAAATGTTAAGCCTTGTACTTTGTTATATTTTATCACTTGAAAGAGCTGCTGAAGACAAATGTGTGATCCTGGATGGACACTAAGTTCTAATTTGCAATTCCAAGGAAGACTAAGTTATATGCTCCTGTGGGAATTCTGAAATCTATGAATCATCTCTCTAGAAAAAAATGCAAATTCACATGCATGCAAATTTAAATAGGTTTTAGAGATTTCACAGACTCCCATTATATGAAGAAATTACTGGGATGGGAAATGGGAATTTATAAAATCAGATGCTTTCTGGAAGGGGTTGTGTATTTGAAATCTCCTGAGAGATTTCAAGTGACCATACATGAGGGCATTGATGGACCTAGGGGACGGAGGAAGTATGTCTATTACAGTAACTATCAAACATTTTGCCATCTACTGAGAAACCTCTTAAAGTGTACAGATTTCTGGGCTCCCCCAGGAAGCTCACTTCAGTAAGTCCTAAGAGATAATAAAGCATTTGCCTTAGACGTTCACAAGAGATGCTGGCTCCTGTGGTCCAGGAATCCAGCTTTCAGAAGTGCCCGGGGGTGCATAAAAGCTAGGAATACCCAAGATACAATTCACAGACCATATGAAGCTCAAGAAGAGTGAAGACCAAAATGTGGATGTTTCAGTCCTTCTTAGAAGGTGGAACAAAAGATAGGAGGTAGAAGGTGGGAGGGACTTGGGAGGAAGAGAAGAGGGGGAAGGGAAAGGGGGAGCAGTATCAGGTATAAGAGGAGACAGGGATGACATACAGAGAGTCAGGAATTTGAACAGAGGTCTGTAGCAATGGGGGATGGGAAACTGGGCATAGCCACCATCAAGTTACAGATGCCAGGAAAGCAAGAGGCTCCCAGGACTCAACAGAGATGATATTAGCTGAAACGCCCAACAAAGGCAAGGGAGAACTGTAGAGACCATATCCAGAGGTTAGGCAAGGCCCCTGGTTGGGGAATGGGGCTACCCACCCTTCTTGAAATTTTAACCCAGAATTACTCCTGTCTAAAGGAAATACAAGGGACAAAGAGTGGAGCAGAGACTGGAGGAAAGGCTATCCAGACACTGCCTCACCTTGGGATCCATCCCATATGTAGCTACCAAACCTGCCATTATTGCTGATGCCAAGAAGTGCTTACATGATATGGATGTCTCCTGAGAGGCTCTGCCAGAGCATGACAAATACAGAAGCAGGTGCTCACAGCCAATCATTGGACTGAGCACTGGGACCCCAATGGAGGAGTTAGAGAAAGGACTGAAGGAGCTGAAGGGGTTTGCAACCCCATAGGAAGAACAACAATATCAATTAACCAGACCTCCCCCGACCCCCAGAGCACCCAGGACTAAACTACCAACCGAAGAGTACACATGGAGGGACCCAGGTTCCAGTCACATATGTAACAGAGCATGGCATTATTTGGCATCAATAGGAGGAGAAGCCCTTGGTCCTGTGAAGGTTCAATGTCCCAGTGTAGGGAAACTCCAGAGTGGGGAGGTAGAAATGGGTGGATGGGAGCTGTAGTATCCTCGTAGAAGCAGGGGACAGGGATAAGAGAGGGTGGAACCAGTAAAGGGGATAAGATAACATTTGAGATGAAAATACATAAAATATCCAATCCAAAAAAGGGGGGAGAATGCAAAAGAAGAAAAGAAGGAGGAGAAAGAGAAGAAGAAGAGGAAGAGGAAGAGGAAGAGGAAGAGAAGAAGAGGAAGAGGAAGAGGAAGAGGAAGAGAAGAAGAGGAAGAGGAAGAGGAAGAGGAGGAAGAGGAAGAGGAAGAGGAAGAGGAAGAAGAAGAAGAAGAAGAAGAAGAAGAAGAAGAAGAAGAAGAAGAAGAAGAAGAAGAAGAAGAAGAAGAAGAAGAAGAAGAAGAAAAGAAGAAAAGAAAGTGGTGCCTGGGAGCAAATTCTGTTTTGCACAATGTGCTCATCAGTTTCAAAACCTCCTGGGAGGTTTCTATACTTTGTATGAAATTATCTCCAAACAGCCCTGTGTGTTGCTAGAAAGAAGAAAGGAAAGAAATGAAAATAACATCTACCATTTATTAGATACTCAGTTCATGACACAAAGTCTCTCCTAAATCACTAACAGCCTAAAAACTCACCAAACACTTTCCCACTCAAGAAATGGGATGAATGACCTTATTTAGTAGTGAAACTTTTTTCTTGTCTGTAAAACTCAAAAGTGGCCAAAGGGCATGGCCTTCAGAGGCAGAGTATTCTGTCCCAAGCATGGCTCTTCAGTTCTTTAGTTGAATGCTTCACCCAGCCTAGTGCACTGTTCTTTCTTCCAGGCCTGTATTATTCTTTAATATGGAGCCAACATTTGCACTTTTGTATACCTTTGCTACCTCAGATCTCTTGTTAAATATCTGAGTTATTGGAGAAAAGAACAGACTTGGTAACCTTAGGTTTAGACTTATGCCTCACTCTGTTATCTGAGTAAAGTAGCCATAATTGGTGATCTGATGATTAAGTTAGAAATATCAATCTGGAGTGAAAATGAGTGTGCCTGCTTTCCTTCATTAGAATATGCACTAGCCTTGCTCCAGAAAACTCATTTGCGTTGCCTTCACCTAGTACCTGTCTTACCAAGTATTCATGATCCACAAGCCCAACAGTACCCATCGAAACTTTACATTATCAGACCCATGTAGGCCCTACCACATTTAGAGTATCTAGAATGTGTTCCACTGATGCTCTCCTTTGAAAGGGGATGTCAAGGGTTATGCTTTGGGTATGGAATGCACTCTACAGGCTTATGAGCTGGACACTTGGTCCTCTGGCTGATTGTCCTATTTTTGGAGGTGGTAGAATCTTTGAGAGTCCAGTCTACCAAGAAGAACAACACTGGATAAAGTGCCTCCAGCTATTTTGTCCCTGGGTTCCTCCTATCTCCTACTCTTTGCTTCTTGTCCATCAAGAAGGGGAGACACTCCTGTGTCATGTACCCTTGGGATGAGACCTTGTGCTAATGTATAGTTACCCCCAATGTGAGAGAAATAGCTCATAAAGAGCTAATGCAAATCCATTGGATTGGTTAGCACTCCGTCACTATGACAGTTACATGTACTAGGCAGCTTACCAAGAGAAAATTATTTTGAGTTATAGTTTCAGAGATCTGAGTTGACATTGGTTGACACTACTTATTTGGGACCATGACCAGGCAGCATTATCATGGCATGAAATGAGCAAAGATGTCTACTCTGTGCCAGGAAACTGAGGAGAACCACAATTACAATGACCCAAAGAACCCAGTAGAATTTGCCTCTTAAAGGTTCTGCCACATGCATGTGTGTGTGTGTGTGGGGGGTAAGGCTGGGGCCCCAGCTGGTGATATTATTTGAAGATGTCATAGAAACCGTAGGGGGTGGGTCAAGTGTGAGATTTTCGCTAGTGATGTGTTTTTTAAGGCAACGCATGGCTATTCTTCCTTCCTCTCTTTGCCTGCTGCCCAACTGTGGATGAATAGTTTTCTATTGCACACCCTGTTGCCACTGTGAAGCTCAGCCCTGCTCCAGGTCCAAAGTAGCAGAGTAAGCTTATTCAAACTTCCAATATTTTGAGCCAAAGATTTTCTTCTTCTCATCGGGTTGGAAAAAAAGTTATGCAATCAAAAATTTATTCATGTACAATCACCCTTGTTTTAAAGTGAAATTATTCAGAATTTTCTAGAGAGACTTTTCAGAACACCCAGGATTAATTGCCTTCCTCATAATTTGGGATGGATTGGTTAAAATATTCCCTTCTATTTTCATTATGCCACAGCAGACCTGCCTTCTTTGTGTATCTGTTTACCACAGTGTTCTTCCAGTTCATTAATTCCTAGTTTATCAGGAATGCTCTTGAAAGAAGGATTTGAAAATTAGGCATTAGACAGACTGAGGCGTATACAGAATAGGAAATAGCAATGACTTGGTTGAAGAGATAAAAGAGCAGAAGCAGAGGTGCTTTAGTGACTAAAGGTGCTTGCATTCAAGCCTAACAGTACGAGTTCAAATCCAGGAATCCCCATTGTGGAAGGAGAAAACTGACTCCACAAGTTTTTCTTGACTTCCATGTAAACACACAAACACACACACTAATTAATTAGTAAAATTTTCTTCAAATTCATTAGTTTACCTGTGACACACCTATTTAAAATGTCGGTGTTGGTGTTAGGGGTGTGGCTCAGTGTTAAAAACCCTTTCCATAAACATGAAGCTTGTTAGATCTGGGAAGTGGGATGAGGGAGACAAGAAGGGAGGGAGGAGCGGGGAGAGAGAGAAGCAAGGCATGAGCATGCTTACTGAAGTTCAACCTAGCAAACAATACCCGTTGAAGTCAGGGCTAGGAGTTGAATATATGTACCTTTTACAAAATTTGTAGTATATGTCAAGATTTACCAGTTCAGGTTTTAGTAATTATACATTTAGACAAAATAAAAAAGGCATAGAAAGGGATAATCAGGAAGTTAAGTATAACTGATGCAGTAGTGGCACAAAACTTGGAAATTTTTGATTGATTATCTGGGCAAATTTGTCTCCCTCCAGAGTTATGAATTACCCTTGGCTAAACTCCTTCAGATAGCCCATCCTTAGAGGTGCTTCAGAGCCCAGACAGGGTTGTTTATTGTATCAGGAACTATGTTTTTCTACTCACCTTTAATTCAATATTTGTTTTTCTAAATTCCTGTCCTTGTGAGTGTGTCAAAGTCCTGTTAGGGAAAAAAAATCAGCCCAGCTGCCTGTTAACTTCAGTAGGACAAGAACAGTTCCTAATTAAACTCTTATGTCTTTGATTTAAAACTCCATTTACTTAAATTATTCACCAGCTTAAGGCAGTTGTTGATTACAGAAAAATAGACCTCAAATCTGTAAGGTACGTCCCCCTTCGGGGCCTCATTAACCTCCCTGAAGGCCTACAGCACGTGCCCTTTTTGAAGAGAAACTGGAAATCATTTTACCATTGGGTATCTTCCTCTTTAAAGATTGTCCTTAAATCATGGAGAAACCAGTTGGCAGAAAGCCATAGGGTCTTATCATTTCCAACCCAACTTGAGAACCCACAAACCTGCTAGGCACCTTAAGGGCTTATTTGAAGGCCCTGACACCTGGTTAGTAGAAGGTTAATTATAGCAGGCAGTTAGGATAAATCAGGGTACCAGGTAGACTATTAACCTAGTTGGCTGTGGATGTTTTTGAATTTTTCTGTCTCTGTTTCTTCTTCAAAGGAACTCCCAAGTAGAAATGAATAGACCACTTGACTGTATTTTCCTGCCCTTCCCTTTCTGGGGGACTTTCAGGGAGACCCTACTTGATAGACTCTTTTTCATATGTTCCTGTTAACATGAAATGTCAGAAAGAAGTTGGTAGTAACAGGAGAGCAGGAGAGAGAGAGAGAGAGAGAGAGAGAGAGGGGGGGGGGGTTAGGAAAAGGGCAGTGGCAGTTGATGGTACGTGCCTTCATTTATGTATCTGAGCCCAGATGGCTGCCAATGTGATCATGTGGATTTGGTAGTACATACATGTCTCTAAAGGTAGGTTTCATGAAAGCGACAATGTAGACTTGAGACTCATAATGGCAGACAGTGGAAGCAGGACTGATTAGTGATTGGTTCTAATTTTTTAAATAGGATTCATTGTTTATTATTTTAAAGTGTGTGTGTGTGTGTGTGTGTGTGTGTGTGTGTGTGTGTGTGTGTGTGTGTACTTGTGCATATGCATGTGTTCCTGTGTTCATGAGTGCAGGGCCCTCAGATGACAGAAGGGAGAATAAGATTCCCTGGAACTGAAGTGATAGGTAGGTATGAGCCAACCTTCATGAGTGTTGGGAGCTGACGAGGGACCCCTGCAAGGGTGTAATGCACTCTTAGCCTCTGAGCTGTCTTTGCAGCCTGTGAGTTTGTTTTTCAATATCTGACATTTACTGGTTGTTTGCAACGATATTTACTCATTTTGAAAGCTTAGTCAGATCGTGTGCTAGCCAATTAGCCAAGCAGTTTTCTTTGGGGTTTTGTACAAGCATAACAGGAAATACATGATTGCAATGAGCTGTTACTCTTGGTGGAGTCTCAGGGTAGGATGGCGTAGTGCTTTTGAAATAAATAACAATGATGGAGGGTTTCGGGGATGCTTGCTTTGATGTGGAGAAAGCACAGTTTTTAACTGAGCAACGAGACTAGATTTTCTGAGAATACCAAACCATTAAAAGGAACCACTACAATGGACGGGAGGGCAATAAACTCCTGGGCCCTTAGCTGGTTATTGTGATAAAAGCCTGAAATGTGTTTTCTCTCCAATTCTCAGGCTCTCAAGCACTTGAAGTCCTTCCCTCAATATGATGACTGCCTGTAAGCTCACAGCAGCACATCAATAAAGCTGCCTTACCCTTTTTATTTCAGAGAAGAAACTTGTTTCCTCCTTACCTCTGAGGATCTTGGTATAAGCTAAAGTCTTGCTTGTGTTTGTGCATATTGGCTGAGCTGCACTGCTACCCATTTTGTGATTCTGCTAACAATGCTCTTGTTAACCCACAATAATGATGTCACTGGGATCTGGATACAGCACTGCTTGCTTACTGTGTATGAAGTTTTGAGTTGAGGACCCAGCAGTGAAGAAAAGCAAGTGTGGTACAAGTTGTAACACCAGTACTTGGGAGAAGCACAGCCAGAAGGATCAAATGTTCAAGATCATCTTTGGTAACATAGTGAGTTCAAGGCCAACCCAGGATATAACAATCTCTCTCTCTCTCTCTCTCTCTCTCTCTCTCTCTCTCTCTCTCTCTCACACACACACACACACACATCTCTTCCCCTCTCTCTTTCTCTCACTCTCTCTTACATACACATACCCCCAAATATATAAAATATAACAACTAAATAATCTAGAAGTTGTAGATTCTTCCCTTGTATCGAACAGCATTGTTTTAAGTGATCTAAGTAATCCTCAGATGTTATATCATTTTGCTTTAATTTATGGATGGATGACATTCAAGTTGCTCCATTTTTGTGTTTTTTTATCCTTTAGAAAGAATCAATTTATTACGGCAGATAAAGCTCTGAGACACATTAACTTCTAGAAGTTAATGTAATTACAAAGATAAATTGCCCACAGTATGGAATGCAGTGTACCTACAGTTATTTTCTGTTTTTTTTGTTTTTGTTTTTGTTTTTTTTTGAGGCACACTTTAGTATTTACTATGATGTGAATAGTAAAGCTTTCTCACCAACTCAAATTCCTTTCAGTTCAACCCACCTAGCAGAGATGGGAGAAAACCATGAGAAACCTTGCTTCTTCACTGATCAAAGTTCGGCTTCAGTATTTTCTCCAAAGATAAAGTCATCATTAAGGTTTCACAAGTAGTAGACTCAGTTGTGCTTTCCTATAACAGTTATAATAAGGAGCAGAACCTTAGGTACGTACTCCCAAGCACACTGTGGCCCTTTTGGAGAATGTCAGAAACCTGGTTCTAGGCTTGATTTGTGATTTCACGAAGGAAAGAGACAAACATGGTCACTTCCCTTCTGTGGTGTAACCTGGATTCCTTCCGCGATTCTAGGAGGGATGAGATGGTTGGACATAAATTTCTGTGAGCAATTCTCTAAATTACTGTCAACCGGAGAGGGTCTTAAGCTCTGTGGCTGGACTCACTGTGTTATGTGATTTGCATTGTCCATTGTTAAACTTTATCTCTTAGTGCTTTTTCAGAATAGAGCAATAAGGTTATCCTAGTGCAAAAAAAAAAAAAGTTTTTGATGGTTCTGCTCTGGGTTAGTCTAGGTAGTCATGAATAAAAGTCATTTGTGTGCAGTGATACCCTGGAAAGAATGGATGCTGTTACCTTAAATGAAGGTGAAAGAGAAACCAGGAAGGGAAATTCAGTTTCCCGTTCTTTCACCATGTCTCTAGCCTAGAACCCTCTTAACCACTGATGTGGCAGTTCAATATAGCATATAAAAATAACTTCTTATCTCCCACTATTTCCATGCAAAATTTAGGGCTTGGCTCTATTCTCTTTATCCTGATATGTTGTCTTCTCTATTGAAAAAAATCTTTTGTCAAAAATTTCTTATAGCTTCTTTATCGTCATTCTTCAGTCAAGCAGCTTTTCGTCCGCAGAAGACTGACAGTCTATACGATATAAGTTTAATTAGTTAGTCTTTCTAAACACAACAGTGTGCATTTGACTAATCCTGTGCATTTTCAGCCCAGGAGTACCTAAAAATGTTTGTTGGCAACTTCCGTCAAAGTTCCAAAGGTGCCTTTTGCTTTAAGTGCCACAAAATTCTAACATTTGCCAAGGATGATAGAGCAGCTATTGACATACAACTGTTGTCCACACATCTACATACAGAGGTCCTTTGTCTTGTTTTTCACTCATGTGTGCCAAGCAATATTTTCTAGCTAACTAGAAATGTATTGCTTTTCTACAGAAGAACCTGGTATGCCATTATCTCTTATTATGTCAACAAGATGGCAAGCCACAGGGAATGAGATGTGATTGATACATCAACCATGGGAATCAAATTATTCTCTGCCAGTGATTTGTTTAAACACAGTGGCTTCTTAAACGTTTTCTGCTTGAAGACTCTTTCATTTGAGAAAGTTTTACATTCTTCTAGGTACGTTGGCATATGAAGTAATCACAAAAATAAAGGATTTGCTGTTAATAAATCATAAAGAATGTATGTTAGTACAATTATTTGATACAAATATATAATGTAATGTTTTCATTTATTAATGATAAAAGCAAAAGTACATGCTAATGGAGTATATGCTAATGGCATATATGATAATGTATATGATAATGGAGTATATGCTAATGAGATATATGATAATGTATATGATAATAGAGCATATGCTAATGGATATATGATAATGGATATATGATAATGGAGTATATGCTAATGGAATATATGCTAATCGATATATGCTAATGGAATATATGCTAATCGATATATGCTAATCGATATATGCTAATTGATATATGCTAATGGATATATGCTAATCGATATATGCTAATCGATATATGCTAATGGATATATGCTAATGGATATATGCTAATCGATATATGCTAATGGATATACGATAATGAGATATATGATAATGAGATATATGATAACGAGATATATGATAACGAGATATATGATAACGAGATATATGATAATGGGATATGCCTGCTTATTTCTTTGCATAGGAATTATATCTTTTCTGACCAGTTTATACTTCAGAACATAGAGCACCTTCACCATTTTTAATAGTTGATACGTATTCCCACTTTATAATAGTCAATACTTAGAATACTACTTTGCATAAACACACATTTCAAATGACAAAGGTATTGTTAGGATCATTTTAGAAATTGTTAGAAAGGTGTTCTAATTTCAAGTCAAAATTCGTTAATTGATTTTGCATGTGTTAGTATGTTTGAAACTCAAACCAGTAAGTCAGACAGAAATAGTTTCATGTAAGCATTCTGAGTACATCAAAAGTCATATGGATTTGGTATTTAGATGTTGAAGAATAGATGTTGAATGTAGAACTATTATATTTCTACAAGAGCTTTAAGATCACATATACAGTAAAAAAAAAATACTGCAATTTGTGTCATACACCAGTCTTCATTTTGAGCTGTGGTACTTCAGGCAGAGCTCATGGACAGTGTGATGACAATTATAGTGTGATGTGCACACGTGCATTAAGAACAAAGGCTGCATGGTGCAGCATGGGGCACTGCTGCCAGAAACACCTTAGAATCTTTACACCCTTCATTTTAAATTGATTTGCAGCTGTTGCATATTCAGAAAACGGTTACTATTGTCACTTTTTGTAACTCTCACATTCAGTTGTATGACTCCCTGTAGAGTCATGACCTATATCTTAAGAATCTGTGGTCCACAGAGAAATGTGATTAATTTTCACTAATATCACAGGGTAAACTGAAGCTCTGTGGATTATTTCCCTTCCTTAGAAAGAAGGTGAAAACACATTTATTTTTCTTCTTCTCCATTGGCTACTAAAGATATGACTTGTGGAAACATTGCATTTATCTGTGAAAATGAGGGGCAATTACAACATGACCCATCAAAAGTTACCTTTTTATTTGAGAAAATGTCATTCATTGAAATACCTCTGTTCATTTTCTTTTAGTTCGAATAGAATTTAAGTAAATTAACTGTAATTGACCAGAACTATATCAGGGCTTAATTATATAGCCATGGTCTTTGCTTAACTTTCTGGGCTTGGTTTTGCTTGTAGCCTGTATTCCATCTGGTGAAAGAAATTTGACCGTATGTCTTACAGGGAAGCAACTCTTGGCTTGAATTCACCAATGGCAAGAACAGACTAGCTTTCTTAAACCCTAATTAGTCTCACCTGGTTTATAAGTACCAAGCAAAAAGTGCCTAATTGATTTTTAATCACCCAGTGTTGTAGCAATTACCATAAAATCATGACAGTGCTAATACAATGTAGCCTCACCAAAATGCAAAATATTTACTCTCTGGTTGAGATGGTTCTGAAGTTTCTATAGCACAGAACTGCATTGTGAGGTGGGGGTGGGGTGAATACAGCTGAGCACACTAATTTTTTTTTTCAAAGTCATCAAATCATCAATCAGTAGGTATAGTCTCAGGACACTTTTAGCCCTGGAGATAACCATTCTCAGATAACATTCCTTTCTTAGCTAACTTTACTGGATCTTTCTAGCAGAGAACCACATACCCTGGGTAAATACTGGCTTATGAGGTTGTTCAATGTCCTTCTCCTCCACTTTTTCAAGTGTGTGTGTGTGTGTGTGTGTGTGTGTGTGTGTGTGTGTGTGTGTGTGTGCATGAACTCACTTAACTGTTCCTGCCTATAGAGCCAAGGTTCTCATACATGCATAAGTAATGGAATGAGGAACAAATTGTGATAAACTACAGACTGATGGGCTTTACCTTGGTGCTACTAAGTCACACTTATGACATGCTTGGTAACGAATTTGATGAATTAGTTTTAAATTTTAGCTTCTTTTTGCTATCTGGGGATTCTAAACACTAGATGGACTCTTGGTAATGACAAATGTCACAGAACTTAAACCTCTGAGAACACGAGTCAAAATAACCCTTTACGAGTTGATTTACCATACACTTTTGTTATGGGAGGAAAGGCCGATGGATATAATAATTCAGGGAGTCTAGAAACAAGAGCAATTCCTCTTACTAATCATAACATAGATGATACATGAATTGCTAATGTGTGGTTGCTGCTGAGGAGATTTACTGGGACAATGAGTGTGGCATGGGATGGGGATTCATTAAGCAGCTTGTATAAACTCCCACGATAGAGGCTATCTTTATTTTTCAGTCAATTAGAGGGTCATTTGTATTTTTGCTATCCATCAGGCCCTCCCATCACTATTGCCTTTTTACTTGTAGATGCTTCATATAGTTTGGAAGCACTTGTTTAAACTTGATATTGATGGGCTTGGAAGAATGGCTCAGCAGTTAAGAACATTGGATGCTCTTCTAGAGGACCAAGGTTTAATTTTCAGTCCTCATAATTCACAAGCAGGGGTTCTGATACCCCCTTTGGACCTCTGTAGGCACCAGGCATGTATGTGGTGCACATATGTAAATGTAGGGAAGACACCCACAGGCATAAAACAACAACAAGAACAATTATCAACAACACAAAACCTTGTCATTAAATGTCTGTTAACCATGGAAATATGCCTGCTGGGTGTGGAATGCTGGGTGTGTCATTATGGTATTTATAGATTTAGATGATCCTTAGTCTATCACAGCAACCTTTAGGTCCACATTCATGGAATACCACTGAGGGCCAAGAATGTGTGGTAAGGCAGATAACTTCAGAAACACCATTTCCTTAAACATTTGCTTCCTGCTGTAAGTCTGGCCCATGTGAAATAATTTTAAATGTTTTTTGCCTTTCTAATTTGTGCCATTTAACAAAATGTTTGTCAAATATTGATTCTCTTTCACAATGGGCCTTGCAAGCAGCTGACAGTTGTTTTGTTTCCCAACTTTGATTCATGCAGCTCCTACTGCTGCCAAAACCCTCCTTTGTGTACCAAATCCATCACTGACCTCAGCTCAGTGCTGGGATCAGGGTTTGTTTGTGGCCGCAGCTGGGGAACTACATATCCTCTCCCAGATATTCTAAATCGTGCCACTACAGAGCTTTTCATCTGCGTTCTCAATGCCTTTTACCGGTGTCCTGATTGCAGTAACACAACAGCCTGTTGTAGAAGATATAATTATGCTCATTCTTTTATACAGAAGCAAAGGAGGGGAAGGCATGTGTCCAGGCTCATGGAGTGATTCTCAGCTCTTCATCCTCAAGCCAAAACATATGGCGCCTGTTTTTCTATGAAATATGCAATTATGCTTTGCCCTTCTTTTCTGATCCCAGTTGCTTTCCTCTTATGATTTATATCATCCCAACTCTCGTTAATGACTTTCCTGTGTACCTGCACCAGTCACCCCCTCCCCAATCCCTTCCCACCACCTCCCCAACTTTTGATGCTTTCATTTGACATGGTCCCTGCAATGAGTTGTTTATACCAATTAGCATACTTTTTGTCATTAGATCCTGTGTAAGGGATCTAGACACATCCAAGTAGCCACAGGTGCCTACGTAGAAGCAGGGGACACATCTGAGCCCCGTGATGGAATCATTGCTGCTAAAACTCTCCAGCATCACCAGCCTGGCTGGATGCCGCTGTCTCTGCTGTATGTCTCTGGCTTTCTTCTTCTTTGACTCTTGGCCTCCACTTGTGTTCTGTGACTTTTTCTCTATTCTTTGGGTTTTTCCCCCTTAATTCCATAATGTTTAGAACCAGCATTCTTTCAAATTGTCTTGCGTACTCACTATCCCTTGACTTCTTTGCTTGGGATCTTCATCTCAACCACGTAAAGGATCATCTCTGGGACATCAGATTCAGCTTTATTACAAATGGACATTAATTTTCCTATAAGTTACAGCCATCACTACCAACCCTGTGTTTACAGTGGTAAAATACACATACAATCTTCCACCTTAACTATTTAAAGCATGTAGCTCAGTGATTGTAAGCACACTCACAGTCCTGACAACCATCTTGTTGTCTTTTTTCATTTTGAAAAACATAAATGCAACTGTTTACCCACTGAATGATGAATTCACCTCCTCCCTCAAGTCCCGAATACTCTCACTTTCCTTGCTGCACCCATGACTCCTACTGTTCCAAATACCATACAGTGGCAGAATTATACAATATTTATTTTTTAGTGATTATCTACTTCTCTTACCATAATAATCAATTTTTTTCATGCTTTAGGTAAGATTTTCTTTGCAGTATTAGGCCTTAATATTCTAGGTTATGAATATACCACTGCCTTAGTGTTCTATTGATATGAAGAGACACCATGACCAAGACAACTTATGAAGGAAGGAGCTTGCTTTCAGTTTTAGAGGGTTAGCTCATTATGATCATGGTGGGGAGTGTTGTAGCATTCATGGAGGCATGGGGCTGGATGAGTGGCTAAGAGTTTTACATCTTGATCTGCAGGCAACAAGCAGAGAAAGCAACACTGGACCTGATATGGGCTTTTGAAACCTCAAAGCCCACCTCAGTGACACCTCCAACAAGGTCACACCTCCTTCTAATCCTAAACAGTCCCATTAACTGTGGGCCAAGCATTCAAACATACGATCCTATAGAGCCATCCTCATTCAAATCACCAAAGCCACATCTACATATTAATTCACTCATGAAAGACACACTATCATATTTTAACTATTATGAATAATCCTTATATGAACATGGGCACAAAATTATATTTTTCAAGACTCTATATTTGGGTCATCAAAATGACCTGTGGCCAAGTGTGATGACTCAAGTTCAAACCTTGGGAGCTAGATTTTGAAAGCATAAGTGTCCTTTGATATACACACAGATATGTGGCATGTAGACACACACACACACATACACACACACACACACACACACACACACACTCAGGCACAGTAAAGGAAATAAGAAAAATGTAATAAAAGTTTAAAAGATAACGTCTTCATTATTTGTGTTAATATAACCTGGAGAATTTTCTGAGTATATGCTAAGACTTATTTAATCATCCAAGGAGCTGCCATTCTGCTTTTCATAGTAGGTTACTCATTCATTTCCCACCAACAGAATACAGTGCTTCCAGTTTTCTCAAATCCTTACTAACATGTGCTTTCTGCTCTCCCTTTAGATAGTAATCTTAGAGTATGTGATGGTAACTTGTCATTTGCATTTTCCTGGTGACTACTATCATTTATCTGCTTTTTAAGCTATACTTATCTCATTGAAGAGATGTCTACTGAGTATTCATCTTTTTTCTAACAGCTATTTGCTCCTTGGCTTTGTTGAATTTTAGGTCTTCTTTATATATTGAGGCTATAAGTCTATCATGGTAGGGATAATAGAACTAAATCTAGTTCTATTGGTTTTGAGGGTTTTTTCTTTTGGTAGCACCATTAGGTAAGTGTTTAACCACTTTCTTGTTCATGCTGTCCAGTTTTTAAGACACACTTGTTAAACAGACTGCTTTCTCTCATTCTGTGACTGGCAGCTTCGTTATTGAATACTTATTGTATGAGTTTGGGTTTATCTCTAGGTTCTCTTCTACTCTGCTGGTCTATATCTTTGTTAAATATCAGTATTATATACATTTTGATTAGTAGGATTTTATGGTATAATTCAAAACCTTAAGCATGTGCATTCCATATTTATTCTTTATTCTAACAATATTTTGATAAATTAGAATATCCAGTCCATATAAATTTTGAAGTTTCTAATTTCTGCAAAGAACTATTGTGATTTTCATAGAGCTGTAATGTTCTTGAATTTCAAAGGAAGAGAATGCCAGTTCTAGACAGAAAGAGAGAGAGATACAGAGACAGAGACAGAGAAAAAAAACTGAATGGAGGATTTTTGCCTTTAGCAGTTTTTTTGTTGTTGTTGCATACTTCTAAAGTTTATGGTTAAGGAAAATCAGTAACAGAATGAAATATAATTTGAGTAATTATAATTAATTATATATAATTGGATGTAATTTAACTGAATGTATACTACTAGTTAGATAAAACATAGAAAATATTTTTTATACAGTTTTCAACTAATATGGTCTTTCACTTTAGAACTATATTCCATAGGAAGGATATAGAATTGAACATCAAGGTGAGGGTTAAATTTAACATATAATTTTTCTATTAGCTTTGTTTTGCCTTTATTTTCCTAACCTCTCAACCCTTTTGCTATACCTGTTATCATAATAAAATATGAAAGTCAGTCCATCACTGACTTGAAATTGGATTTCTCTGGATCTCAGACTCTTTGTGCCACACTCTATATCTGTAGAAACGAACAGTTCATTATCTAGTCATTATTGTTTTTTATTGTCTGGAATTTTCTTTCTTCTCCTGCTTTGTCACTCTTTCAGGCTTCCAGGTATATGAAAAGGCAGCCACTAACCTGCCAGGATCCAAGCTATGCAACACATTCTTTACAGCATTCTCCATGTGTGCTTCTCTGTCCAAATAATTCATTGGTTTTATTGTTTGTTTATTTTCTTTTTGCTAAACAATATAAAGATTAGATTAAGACCAACTTCTACAGTGAATCACTTACTGTGTGACAGAGGTGAGAAGCCAAATCCTGGGTCTAGACATAGGCAATGTTAGAACTCCTACCACATACTTGAATTAAAAGGGACTATTCTCATCTAAGACCACATGGTGAATGTCAGTGTATCTTACGATTCAAAGATATTGGTTCTGTGCTTTTAATCTAGAAAGACTAATTGAGCTGGAACTCACATGATAGAAATGCAGAATAAAATGTTGTACCAAAGCCATCAATCACCTTCATTCTAGTCCCTGATCATTATCTTTGGTTTATAACTAGGCTAATGACATCACCAATAACATCAGCATTGATAGCACATGTAACACCCTGTTAGTGCTCAGCTTGTTTAGCTTATCCTTAGCAGGGAATGTGCGCAAGGTAAATCTTACTTTAATTTTGGTGTCATATACATTTAATCAAATAATGCACTGAAGTAAATGTATTTGTAAATGTTGAAAAAGTGTCAAATTTCAAATTTCCTACTACTGATCCAGCTCATAGTGATTTTATACATTTCAGAGTACACACACACACACACACACATATGCATGCAGAGAGAGAGAGAGAGAGAGAGAGAGAGAGAGAGAGAGAGAGAGAGAGGATAAAATGAACCATTCATTCTCTTTCCCTTCCTCAAGTAGTGTATTATCTTTATTTTAACACTTTCTATTATCTTTCCATGAAACATTTTTTTCAAAAATATATAATATATATTGTATCATATATATGTTGTATTGTATATATGTGTATATAACATGTATTGTATCTCAAGTGAGAGTTCGCTTATTGAAACTGAAGAGAGAGAGATGGGATAAGTTCACTACAGATGGATGGATTACATTACACTTCACCATTGAGAAAGAAACTTAAGTCATGTCATCTGATCAATGAAGAGTAGAGCCAGTGTTTAGATTCTGATATAATTTCTCATATATAAAACCTAAGCATCTTCATATTTGATACTTTGGATTACATTTAGTGATGGCATGACATGATTAAACAACATGGCGTTACACTGGCATACATAAGTCCGAGTCTAGTGTTTAGTCTTCAGTGTACAGTGGGTTATATTAGACTTGGCTACTTAATGAATTCTAAACACCCAGCAAAATGTCTAGGGTAATATAAAGTCAGAATTCATCTTGCTTGGGAGGAAAGTTCTTTATATTTGTAATTTTAACAAATTGTTTGGTTAGCCTGTTGAGGCAAAAGGGAAAAGCGATATTTAATGTTGGTACTGTGGATCTCAAAGCAAAATTTAAAGGACTTATTAGGGCAAGAACTCAATTACCTTAGAGTAATGTCGGTATAATTGATTACATTTCTCTCTTTTTCAGGGCTGCCAGTCCTCACACCTATGGGTCAGAGAGCTATAAAGGGTGGCAGGCTGCAGCTGCAGATCTAGACAGAGTCCACCCATTGACTTAAAGTTTCTGTTGTTCTGTAAGTGAGAATCTACATTTACAGAGAATTTCCACTTAACTGTACTCTACTCAGAAAGTTTTAACCTAATTGCTGTAATTTACTTGGCATGTTCTTTATTTCAATTCTCCCCTCCCCCATCCTCTCTGCCTAGGTGTGTATATATAGAAGCTTTGTGTCTTCTCGTCTCCCATCTGCTCTCTTGCTGGGCTCAAACTAGGTAACAACCGCCTATCTGTGATCAAATGCTATGCTTCAAGCCACATATCATGACAACAGTGAACACGTCAGGCAAGGGGGAGGAAAATGGTGGCTAATTTGAAAGGATGGAAGCTGTGATTTAGACACAAATAGGTTGGTAATAATCCCTCAAAGTTCCTGCCACTTAGAATAAAGGAAAGCAGACCCAAGACAAGCAGAGTGGTTATGATAGAACAAAGCTATGATTACAGACTTGGAGTGACAAAAAACTACATAAGCCACTCACTCAGCCTGCCAGCATAGAGGTTGTGCTGCGGGGTGCTGACACCTACACGTAGGAATGACCTTTAACTTTATAGGCAAAGGTAGCTGAAACTTTATTTTTTAAGTTGTCTTGTTCTTCTTATAATTCTCTCTTACTAAGCTCAGGAGAGTGGTGGATACTCATTTTATTCATTATCCCTCCATTCTCTGCATTGACTACCACGTTTCCAAATCCTCTAATCCAAGGTCATTTTATACAGCAGCCCTCCATTCAATTTATAGACATCTAGTAGTTTCTCATAAGTTCATTGCCCTTTGGTATTCCAGAATTGGTGTGTTCTTCTGGTATAGTGAAGAGATTGCAAACATCAGGTCAAATGTATAGGACATCTTTTTTTTTTGAAGAGTAAAGTAGTGTCATTTTCTGACTGCCTGAAGTCTTGATTTGATTTATAAAAGCTAAGAAGACGAAGTTAGTTTCATAATGAGAGACAAAACTTAGGATTGGTATGGCATAAATGGATAAATAAGTAAATAAATAGTAATAAGAAATCATAGGCAAGCAATGTAACACCTTACTTTTTTTTCTTGTGGTCCAGATTGAAAATTTATATTAATGCCAGAAATAGGATAATCATATTGGTTATGGATGCTATGCTAAAATATAATATTAATTTAACGTTTTGAATATCCCACTCTGCCTATTGCATATGATCTTCATTTGATTACAGTCTTTATGACATGTGTATGGGGAAACAGTAGATCAATTGTAGCTAAGTAAATGTTCTAAAAGACTTGCTTTCTGGGTGTATGTGTATATTGATTCTCTGTGACTTTAAGATTAATGAGATTCTGGAGATATGGCCCAATGGTTAAAGTACTTGCTGTATTGTTCAAATACCCCAAACGCAGGTAAATGCTGTGTTGTTGGGGCGGCCTGGTTGCAATTCCAGCTTTGTAAGGTGGAGACAGAGTATCCCAACAGTATGTCAGCTCATTGAAACCAGCCATATAGTGAGCGCTGGCTTTGGATGAGAGACACTGCCTTATTCAGTTAGGTGGAAGAACGATGAAAGATGATTCTTGATATTAATCTTGGGCATTCACCTGCCCCAGCACCTATGTCCATGCACACCCACACATGGGAACATATGCACATACAAACGTACACACACACACACACACACACACACACACACACACACACACACAAAATTAACAAAACACAAGCTATTAGACAAATATCCTTCAACTCCATTCTGTTAGTCTCAATGGTAAAATTCTAAAAAAAATTATTGAGGTTAGTTATGATCATAAAATCAGAAGTGATGGCAACTTTTGTCTTTATATTCAAATATATTATTTCCATATTCCCATGCTTAACATTACAGTGTGCTACTTAGTGAATTTTTGTGATATTATGGACAGTAGAGTGTCAAATCAGCATGTGTTTACCTCTTTCTTTACAGGGTTGGATACTCTTTTGCCTCTTAGAGTTCATTTAGTTAATTATTTTCTATCTTCTATGTTCCTCCAATACAGCAATAATTTAGAATGCTGAATATATTCAATAAATAATTTTGGTAGCATATTTGGAAAGTAAGAGAACATATATCAGAAATCTGTTTATCAAGAGCCACACCTTGGGTTGGTAGAAGCTCTTGAGAACAGTTTGGAATAAGTTTCATTGTTATCAATGCACTAATCACCACCCGGAGTTTCAATAGCGTATGATAGGTCCTATGTGTTCCACAGCAAGATTATCTTAGTTTAACATGTGATTGTAAAATGGCCTCTTGAGTGAAGCATTCCAGCAGAGGACAGGAGTTGAGGATGAGATGCATGAGTACATACTCCTGTGTATGAGGGGTTCGGGTATTAACAAAGGTGGAGGTGGAGGATGCATAGAGATGTTTAGGATAAAGTCTAGGAAATACACTTTGTGGTGCACATGGACAAGAGCAGAAGAGCACAATGATCAGGTCTTAAAGAACCAAGCAGGAGCTGCAACTTCCCATGGTCTTCTGCCTTAGTCCTGAGCACAGCATGTGAGAAAATAAAGCAGGTTTTTATGGTTTGTTTGCAGTACAGGTAGACCCACTACTCCTATCCTTCTCTCTTCCTCAGTCTGTTTGAATAGGACTTTTAGAAAGTCTTCATCAATCTCTGTTTCAAGACAGGAACAAAATGATACAGATAGTCTAAAACCCACTATCTGAACACCATTAGACTTTCTGTTTTCACACATAATTCTTTCTAGAAATTTTCAGGATCCCAAAGGTCTCTATATGGCTACCTTTTTGGCTAACAGCTGGAACTTGGTAATTGATTCATTAAATAAACAAGTCATATGATGGTCTCCTCATTTCCAACAGCTGGGGTCTGAAATGAGGGATCATTTTACCTAGAGCATCCTTGAAGAATATTGAAGAACAAGTCTCCAATCCCCAGATGGCTCTTAGTAACTTGCTATGGCCTTGATTAATTTACCACCTCCCCAAGTCTCTGTTTTTCTTTCAAGTTTTATTTTTGGATAATATTTTTTTGTTTCATATCTTTGTTTATGCTACATTGAAGAATTAATCTCTTGCTCTATACTCTGTGTGAATAAGAATTGTATATCTCCCAGGTTTACTTAACCCAATTTCTCAGCCCATTTGAGCCATTAGAATAGCAGGCTTTGCTTGTCCTCTTCTAACTTTTTTGTTAAAACAATAACAGTAAACTGAAGTGAAGAATGTTTAAATACGTTTTAAGCTATGAATAATGGACAATAATTTTACCTTGTGAAAAACATCCACTAGTGTCCTATGGATAAAATAGTGAAACAAGCCACAATTAGTTGGTCAGATTAATTATCAGTTTCAATCAATGAAATACTGTGTAAATTTTGGCTTAAAACTAAACTATGCTAAGAAGTAGCTTGCTGATAGAAATTTAAAAATTATCTCCTAATCTTTTCTAGGTCAGATTTTCTTTTTCTATTCTGCCTCCTTATCATCACCATATACTTTTTTTTGTCATTTAAAATTCTATTCATGTATATAGTTAGAACACACCGTTGCCAGTTGAAATAAATAATATACAAACTAATGAAATAAAAAGCAAACTAAATTGAGTTTTTCTGTGTAAATTTATATTGAAGAATAAGTAAAGACAGATAAACAGAATTATATAAAAGAATTTCAGCTAATATAAAAATTTAATATAATGCAAGATTTTGAAGAAAATCATATCTTTGGAATACATTCTATAAAGCAAACAACAGCAACAAAAACTCATCATATTTGAGGTTGATAAATGTAGGGGAGACTCTAAATTATATAGAATCACAAAATTACTAATTGACAAATTTTTCAATTGTTTTGAATTTTTATGCCCATAGAGTACTAAAAAAATAAAAGGAAATAAAGGAAAGGCTGAAAATTAATATAGATGACAGAGTTAAAAGCCATAGAGTAGAAGTTATGAGTAAGTACAGCTGCTTTGATAGCGTGCTCAAAGGACAGAGCTGTTCCATTAAAGAAAAGTGTGTGCAGTTTTACTAATGCCAATGACACTACTTGCAATTCTCAAGTTACATACAATAAATATAAAAGGTCAAATGTCAACATCATAAAAATGCAACCAAGTCGATATTGCTAACTAGCCAGCACTAAACAGAAGTAGAATGAAGAAGATTCATGGCATACCAATAAAAACATGTACCATAAAATGTTTACTTTTGTATTGTACTGTCATCCAAAATACAGGATGCAAAACCTATTCTGTATGTTTGGAAGTAGATACAGGAACATATCTGTACAGGACTTCCAATGTTCTCCTTGTGTAGAAGGGATCAGCAAGACATAATCCAAATTCAGAAAGTATATCAAGTCAGAAAACACAGTAAGGCCTTTCACTGAGCTGCATGTAAGCTTTTTTAATGTTAAAAGATTACTGTTCAATGTATGCATATAAGTGTGTGCCTGCATGACACTCTCTTTGGTTGTACCAGGTACATGTTGTATGTGTACCAGTATGTGTTTATACATACATGTGACATGTGTGTGGTACATATGTGTACCTGCATCATTTATGTGTATGTGTGCCACATGAATGCAGGTACCTGAGGGGTTTTGATCCACTGGAACTGTAGGTAAAGCAATTGTAACTCACTTGACGTGAGTGCTGAGAACCCAACCTGGTCCCCTCTAAGAGTGGTACAATTCTTAAACACTGAACCTTTTATCCAGCTCTTGCAGATAGCTTTCCTTTAATAAAATCTTCAGCTTAGGGCATTATTTCATTTTTATTTGAGGGATGGCAAAGAGTGACACCATCCCAGATAAAGTACAAATAATACTTAAGGTGGAGACAGGGTGATGGCTGTGAGTTTGATGCACTCCTTGCCCATATAATGAGCCCCAGGCCAGCTGGATCTACATAGTGAGATTGTCTTCAAAAACAAACAAATGAACAACAAACTAATCAGAACCACACAACCATGTATGTTCTGAAGGTACTGTCATGTCTTGGATGGAATATGCCTCCCGGAGGCTCTGCTGGGCACTTTTGTAGGTTGTGAGGCTCAGCTTATTCACAAGGTATTGCTGAATTGTTCCCGAGGATTGGAGGGGCTAATGGGAACACACTATTGATTTAGGCATTGTATCTTAGGAGGTCTTAGGAGATAATCTCTGGTAGGGCAAACATCAAAGTCTATAGCCCAGTCTGGTGTTCAATCTAGAATGTCTCTCATTCCTCATCTACCTTGTTGGGACAAACTTCTGCTATCACCTGTCACCGCCATCACTGCCTGTCACCACCATCACCACCACACTTTTGTTTGCAAACCATGAGCCCCAGGAAATCCTTTCTTTCATAAGTTGCTTATTTCAGGTATTCAGTTAAAGAAAAGAAACTGAGACCCTCAGCATCATCCAGATAGGACACAGCCATGGTATCTCAGAATGCTTAATCTAAGCATCCGATGCTTACTTTCCCTCAAATACTAATGACATCCCTGAAGATGTTTTGTTCTATTTATATTGAGCTGCATTTCCAGGTGGCAACATCTACTCTGATATTGTTTTCTTTGTGGGAAGCTAAGAGAATTTTAAAGTGACTTGAAAAGATTTTAAGTTTAATTTGGGGAAGAATGTTATAGTGACTATTCTTTTTTTAAAATATAGAATAGAGTTTATTTAGGGCATCGCGAGGGGAGTAGAGGGAGGGAGGGAGGGAGAGAGAGAGAGAGGGAGAGAGAGAGGGAGAGAGAGAGAGAGAGAGAGAGAGAGAGAGAGAGAGAGAGGAGTAGAAACCAGCCATGAGCACATGGAGAAGAGAAGGGGGAAGGGAATGGGGAGAGAGGGAACAAAGCGGGAAGAAGGTAAGAGCAAGAGGGGGCAAGAGAATAGTGACTATTCTTACCATGGCATTTGGTACCCTCTCTCTTATTTTATGATTTATTTGTATTTCATGTGTATGAGATTCAATTTTCCTACATGCATGTCTATGTACTACATATTCCTGGTACCCACAGAGGTTAGAAGAGGATTCCGGGTACCTAGAGTTACTGGGGTTTGGGAGCTGCCATAAGGAAGGGAACTTGTGTTCTCTGATTTGCAGATGGGTTGATTCTAGCATTTATACTGAAGAAGAGTTATCATTATGAGGTTTGAGAATGTTGCTTACTCTATCACTTAGACTAGAATCACATTCGAAATTTGTGTTCACTGTCTTTTGCAATAGTATTCGTCTTCAATTTTCCTCACCATATTGTCTTCTTGGCTCTCCTCCTGACTTGCAGTCTGCCATCAGCTGAGCCTCCTTCACCCCGGGCTCCCCTCTTGGAGCCTACAGTGCCATAGATGTTGGTCTTTTCAGTGTCATTTCACATTGACTTCCCTTCTCTATTCCCTGGACTAATTTCTTTGTTCCCCTTTGCTTATTTTTAATACCTCTTCTTTCCGAGTTACATGTATTAATATTAATGGATTTTGGTGTGATATTTCAACATATGCCTTCTGAGTGCACTAATTAAACTCAAGCTTTCTCTCTCCCCATTCCTCCATTCCTCTAGGAGTCACTACTATAGATTGAAGTTTGTGGGAGCAGAGACAGAGAAAGCTAAAGAAACAGAGAGAAAGACAGAGAGGAGAGAACATATAGTTGCCTTTCTGTGACTGCCTTATTATTATCTTTATCTTATTCTTCACCACCACCACCACCACCACCACCACCACCACCACCACCACCACCACCATCACCACCACTACCACCATCACCACCACCACCACCATCACCACCACCACCACCACCACCACCATCACCACCACCATCACCACCACCATCACCACCACCACCACCACCATCACCACCACCATCACCACCACCATCACCACCACCACCACCACCACCACCACCACCACCATCACCACCACCACCACCACCACCACCACCACCACCACCACCACCACCACCACCACCACCACTGGCATCATTTTACCTGATATGCCCCACTCTCAACTATTTTGCTGAATAAACTAGGCTTTCATTTGGAAACCTTTCTGGTTGAAAAATCTTCCATTTTGTGTATTTACCGTGTTTTCTGAGTCCATTCATCTGCAGAGAATTGACTCGCTTTGTTAAGCTCTCCCTTGAGCAATTTCATATGAGAGAAGTGCACGAGAGAAATCCCCCGAGTCTTTACATATCTGGAACTATTTTTAGCTTACCAGGGCACTTGACTGCTGATTGGGCAGAATATGGGATTCCTGAGAATCATTTGCTGCAGGAAGTCTGCTGGCCCTGACTGCTGCGTTGCTTCCTGGGCTTTGGAGTGGCTGGTGCATGTGTTATCTGTTTACTGCTGCTTTGCAGCTCTTTCTCAGCTGCATCCTTTTTCAGGGTCTTTATGACGTCATAGGACATTTTTAGAGACAGACTTTCCTTTCATGGTTTGAACCAGCTTTCTTTTTCACCATGGGTCACAGAAAAAAATATATGTTATCGTATCTTATTTGATACTTTCCCTGGATATTTTTTTTCTCTTACCTTATGAAGGGGTTGTTCTCCCGACTGTTCATCTGCATTACGTCATTCCTTTTATCCTTCCTGTTCCTCTGTAGGCTTTTTGTTTGTTTCTTTTACATTATAGATTATCACTTCAATATTGTCTCATGAAAAATTTTTGATTGTTTTCTATTGTTCTCTGATAGTTTTTAATAGCCTGGAGATTTTAAGGACGAAATGACTTAATGATCCAAATATACAAACTGGTGGCTTTAGTACCTTTATTTTCCACTGGTAGAGTCACCATTTTTCCTATGGGACTTTTTGTTAATTAACATTCTAAGAGTTTTCCATTATCTCTGATAAGTTTTCATAGACTATTAATTCTAAATACATAATAACTGAATAGTTAAAGTCTACAAATTGGAGATTTTTATATCATTAGATTTGTCATTTTTCCCTGGGAGGTTTTATTGTTTGTTTTGGTCTTTTCTTGGCATTCAGGGCTTCCTCAGAGCAAGTTTATTCACATTTAAGCATGGCAAAATGCCAAGCTATCTGAGATTCACGAGTTTGCAGTGTAATCTAGATGGCATGGAGTATACACACTACCACTTGTGAGAGCAAAGGTTTGACCCTAAGTACCATACAATGATTCTTCAGTTCTATTTGGTTGCTCTCTTTCTGGGTCTGTCTGACACTCTTCTAGGCAAAGGTGCTCTCTTCAGCCATACACACCTGCCCAAATTCTAGGTTGGCACAGCTTTGCCAGTGTTTGCCTGCCTTTCACTATTTCATGGTTTATTATTGGTTGAAATCTCGCACGTTTTAAAACCATTTCCTGATGGTCATTTTGTGTATGACTATATTCTTTTCAATAAATATGGATGTACGGGTTTCCCGAAAGGCTCTTATAGAGAAGACTACAGAACACACTTTGAGAACTGTTGGTTACTTAAAACCTCTTTCCCTAAAATAAAAAACTTACAAATACAAGCACCTACCTTTTTAAATCTGACTGATTTTGCTTAGTCATTGTTATTTTATTAAGATTAACTTAGTTTTATTTTCGTGTGTATGAGTGTTTCTCCTGCATGCATATATTTGTACATGAGTGTACCTGGTTCCCGCAGAGGCCAAAAGAGGACACTGGGTTCTCTGGAACTGGAATGACAGAATACTGTGAGCCCCAAACCTGTATCTTCTACAAGAGCAGAAAGTGCTTTGAAAGAGGAAGCCATCTCTCCAGCTCTTAGCACTACCATTTTGAGATTGGTCGTGTTGCTCATAAATCACACATACACCAATAATTCACTTTTTATTAATGAGTGGTGTCTCATGAGCACATAATGCTTCATTCACCTGTTGGAGGACACTTACATTGTTTCAGGTTGGGTAACATGGATATAAACAGTAATCCAGATGAGCTCATTCATGTAGGTAAAGCCACGAACCAACAGAATTATAGTCCTTATTTGTCAGTATAAGAAAATATATACAATGTTCATTCTCTAAGCATTGGAGAGATAGTCAAGTGGTCAAACATGACTTCTCAGAGCCACCATAACCCCAACTTCAGTATATCTGAACTATCCCTTTAGCCTTTGTAGGCATTTGTTCTTACATGTGCTTATTCACATTCAAACACACATGATGTAAAAAGAAAATAGCTCTTAAAAATGAATTTCCCTCCTCTGCTAAATTGAGGACAGTTCACAAATGTGGCTCTCAGAAGTGAGGATGGAATCTTTTACCACAGACTGAATTCCTCCCCTGACCCCAGTCTCTACTTTTTAGCCTTTAAAATCTTTAAACAATTAATTTCTGTAACTTTCTTTATTAATCATTTTATTTGTTTACATTTCAAGTGTTACCCCCCTTCTTGGTCTCCCTTCCACAAACCCTATCCTCTATCCCCCCTCCCCTTTGCCTCTAAGAGGGAGCTCACCTTCAGCCATCCACCCACCCACTCTTGTCTCATCCCTCTAGCATCCCCCTTATCTGTGGCATTAAGCCTCCACAGGACCAAGCGCCTTCCCTCCCTACTCCCCTCGGATGCCAGATGAGGCAGTCCTCTGTTACATATACAGTGGGATCCATGGACTGGCTTATGAATACACTTTGGTTGGTAGTTTAGTCCCTGGGAGCTCTGAAGGGTCCAGTTATTTGATATTTTTGTTCTTTCTATGGGGTTGCAATCTCCTTTAGATCCTTTAGCCTTTCCCCTAACTCTTCCATTGAGGCCCCCAAGCTCAGTCCAAGGGTTAGGTCTGAGTACTTACATGTGTTTTAGGTGCTGACAGAACCTCTCAGAGGACAGCCATACCAGAATCCTGTCTTTAAGCACATCTTGGCATCAGTAATAATGTCAGGGTTTGGTGTCTGTAGATGGAATAGATCTCATCCACGGTCTCTGGATGACCTTTCCTTCAGCCTCTGCTCTATTTCTGTCCCTGTATTTCATTTAGAGAGGGATGATTCTGGGTTAAAATTTTTGAGATGAGTAGGTAACCCCCATTCCTTCACTGGAGGATATGTCTATCTACTGGGGGTGATCTCTTTAGGTTCTATCTACTTGCTGTTGGGTATTTTGGCTAATGTCATTCCCATTGGGGTCCTGGGAGTCTTCGTATCTCTGGCATCTAGGACTTTCTAGTAGTTCCCCAAGTCCCCGCTACTCTGTGTTACTTATTTCTATTCTTTCTTCTAGTCCTTTGGACTTCTATCCTATCTTTTCCTATACCTAGTTCTACCTTGCTTCTTTTTCCTCCCACTTCCCTCTCCCACCCAGATGTCTCCTTCCCTCTGCCTCCCATGATTATTTTGTTTCCCATTTTAAGTGGATTTGAAGCATCCACACTTTGGTATCACTTCTTGTTAAGCTTTATATGGTCTGTGGGTTATAAGGTGGGTATTCTGAGCTTTTGGGCTAATATCCACTCATCAGTGAGTATTTACCATGTATATCCTTTTGGGTCTGGTTTACCTTCCTCAGGATGATATTTTTTAGTTCCATCCATTTGCCTACAAAGTTTGTGAAGTCATCATTTTTAATAGTTTAGTAGTGTTCCATTGTGTAAATGTAGCACATTTTCTGTATCCCTTCTTCCATTGAGGGACATCTGGGTTATTTCCAGCTTTTGGCTATTATAAATAAGGTTGCCTGAACATGATAGAACACATGTCCTTATTATTTATTGGAGCTTCATTTGGGTACATACCCAGGAGTGGTATAGCTGGGTCTTCAGGTAGAGCTATTTCCAAATTTCTGAGGAAATGCCAGACTGATTTCCAAAGTGGTTGTACCAGCTTTCAAACCCACCAGCAAATGGAGGAGTGTTCCTTTTCCTTCACATTCTTTCCAGCATCTGCTGTCACTTGACTTTTTGATCTTAGCCATTTTGATTGGTGTAAGGTGGAATCTCAGGGATGTTTTGATTTTTCATTTCCCTGATGATTAAGGATTTTGAACATTTCTTTGGGTGCTTCTTGGTTGCTTGAGATTCCTTAATTGAGAACTTTTTGTTTAGCTCTGTACCCTATTTTTTAATAAGGTTATTTGGTTTTCTGGAGTCTAAATTTGTGATTTCTTTGTATATTTTGGATATTAGCCCTCTATCAGATGGAGGGTTTGTAAAAATCTTTTCCCAATCTGTAGGTTGCCATTTTGTACTTTGCCTTACAGAAACTTTTTAGTTTCATAAGGTTCCATTTGTCAATTGTTGATCTTAGAGCCTGAGCCATTGGTGTTTGATTCAGGAATATTTCCTCTGTACTAATGTGTTCAAGGCTTTTCCACATTTTCCTTTCTAGTAGATTAAGCGTATCTGGTTTTATGTGGAGGTTCTTGATCCATTTGCCCTTGAGCCTTGTAAAGGGAGATAAGAATGGATCACTATACATTGTTTTACTTGCTGACCACGAGTTGAACCAGCATCATTTGTTGAATAAGAAAGATCAAGTGACTAGAGGTATGTGGGTTCATTTATGATTCTTCAATTCTATTCCTTTGATCTACTTGTTTGTCTGTGTACCAATACCATGTGATTTTTATCACTATTGCTCTGTAGTCAATAGTGATTGCTCAAGTCAAAGCTTGAGGTCATAGATGGTGATGCCCCCAGATGTTCTTTTATTGTAGAGAAATATTTTTGCTATCCTGGGTTTTTTGTTAACCCAGATAAAGTTGAGAATTGCTCTTTCTATCTCTGTGAAGAATTGAATTGTAATGTTGTTGGGGATTGCATTGAATCTGTAGATAGTTTTTGATAAAACGGCCATTTTTACTAGGTTAATCCTACCAATCCATGAGAATGGAAGATATTTCCATCATGGATACCTAAACCATACAAAGACCCAACAAAGAATAAGAACTTCAGACCAATTTCCCTTATGAATATTCATGCAAAAATAGTCAGCAAAGGCTCTCAAATCAGATACAAGAGCACATCAAAATGATCACTATCAAGGAGGCTTCATTCCAGTGTCGCAGGGATTGTTTAATATATGGAAATCCATCAACACAATCCACTATATAAACAAATTCAAAGGAAAAAAACCCACATGATCATCTCATTAGATGCTGAAAAAACAATTGACAAAATAGAATATCATTCTTCTTAAAACTCTTAGAAAAATCAGCAATTCAAAGCACATACCTAAATATAATAAAAGCAATCCAACAGCTAACATCAAATTAAATGGAGAGAAACTTGAAGTATTCCTGCTAATGCCAGGGACAAGAAAAGGCTGCCCACCTTCTCCCTATTTACTCAACATAGTACTCAAAGTTCTAGTTAGAGCAATTAAACAAGAAAAGGAGGTCAAGGGATTCAAATTGGAAAGGAAGAAGTCAAGGTAACAAACACTATTTGCAGATGATATGATAGTATGCCTAAGCGGCCCCAAATATTCCACCAGAGAACTCCTATGCCTAATCAACCACCTCAGTAAAGTGGCTGGATATAAAATTAACTCAAACAAATCAGTAGTCTTCCTCTACATAAAGGATAAATGGACCGAGAAAGAAATCGGGGAAACAACACCCTTCACAATAGTCACAAATAATATAAAATATCCCCATGTGACTCTAACTAAGCAAGTGAAAGATCTGTATGACAAGAGCTCTAAGTCTCTGAAGATTTTCTGAAACTCACGACGCTCAGAGTTTGGGATTTTTGTTGTGGCAGCTCAATCAGAAAAATGTAAGTCCTAAAAAAAAAAAAGAAAGAAAAATCACAAAAGAAGTGCATTGTCTTTATTCAGGAAAATTATAAACATCACAGAAAATTATTGGGGCAATTTAAGAATATTATTTGAAATATTCTATATCACAATGAAATTGATTGTTCATACAAAGTCTAAAAAATACAGTGTAATTTAAATCAAGGCTGATTCATACCATCTTACCAAACAACAAGGTCTGTGAATGATGAAAACCAAAGAAGGTACCAGGAGTTGTTTCAGGGTTTCAGTACTTATTATCTGACTTTGATGGCTACCAGTCAGCAGTTCCTGGTCAGCTAGAGAAACAAATCAAAATGAAGCAGGGTGTGGAAACATTTCTTGGTAGGCCAATGGAGACTTGCTATCTGATCACAGAACTGTCCATTTTTGGGTGCTGAGAGCTGACTGCTTCCAAAGTTTTTATGATGATGTTGCTAAGGTGATAGTGGTTGAAGGAGACCTTAGGTGAGTGTGAAGGCCATGGGCTTCCCTGAGCTTAGAGGATGTTTGGGCTCCTGTTTTTAAAAATGACTTCAGAGCATAAGCTTATCCCTCCTGGTCTCTTGCCATAGAAGGACACAAGAAGAAGGTCCTTCTCACCAGACACCAAAGAAAAACCTTGACCTTGAATGTTCCTGATGATACAACATAAATAAATACCTTTTCTTTATAAATTTTAAAAATAAAGAAAGAAGAAATAATTAATGAAAATTTATACAAAAGTACTACGAAGAAGATGATGGATCATGGTCTGATAAAAAAATGATGTCCACTTCCTAGTGTATACGAGTAAATGTCCTGGCCACACTAAATGGGAAAAGTAAAAATTTGTCTTTTCATAGAAAGATATGTTTTTCTTTTAAATTTAAGACTGATCACCTGTCCTGAATCATAATTTTGACATACAAACTATAAAAGAAACATAATTTGATACGATATTGGTAAATTTTAAAGGTTTTGGTACCTGAAAAGAAAAAGAAAACAAAATTGTTACAAAGTAGGAAACATTTTTTATAGCAAATCAGTGAAAAAGTTTTCTTGGAGCACATGAACCCTGTGAATCCAGCCATGCTGAATCCAAATGCCTCTGACACTGCCTGCAGCATTGTGTTATAACCACCCATCACCACTTCTGCTTGGCTGTGGCTTGTGAGGATCTGAACTTAGGTCCTGATGCTTGTGGAGTGGGTTCTTTATTGACTGACCCATCATCTCCTTAGACCAGTTATATAGCTTCTATAAAGCTCAAAGAATAGAAAGAATAAATTTAAAAATAACATACAGATTAAAAGAATTGTAGAAAGGAAATGTTATAAAAGTCAAAGAAGACAAACCTAAAATAAAATTTAAAACATATAAATTAATAGAATTATTGAAGGAAAATGTTGAACAAACATCAGGATAGAATATACATCATTAAGAGTTGAAATGGGATGACTGGAGGAGAACATGTGAGTGTTGATACAATGGGCAATATCCTACTTATTGAGCTGGGGGTTGGAGGCACATTTTAACTATGTTATTAATATCATATTAACCATATTGTTTATATATAATATTGTATAATATTTCTGATATGCTCTTTATGCATAGTTATGAACTACATAAAATACTACATCTAAGTCATGTTGCTTTTTATTTGTCAAATTATAGATCCTCTGTGACTTGAATATGAAAGATAAAGAATCTTAGCTAACTGCCTTTCCATCCTTGCCCTCACTTTTCCTTCTTAGATCCCTAATTTTTATCATATTAGCTCTGTCATATCAAGAAATATAAAGCCATTTCCTGTGTGGCTCAGTAAAGTTTATAGACTTCTTTCCAAAGGGTGACTCTGAATATTAACTTCAGCAAAACCGCTTATGTTTTTATAATTGTAAGAATGATATGTGTAGCCCAGTGGCAGATTATGGTTCCAATAATAAGTCACTATATACAGTCTCTTGTCCGAAAATGAATTTTGAAATGTTCTGATCCAAAAATTATTTTGAAATTTATTTTTAATTCACTTATAATTTTCAAGCTAAATTTACTTCAAGAATCCTGAAAATATTGATAACTGAGTCTTATTCTTAGAAATTCCATTTTTCAATCAAATTTAATCAGGTATTTAAAACTTACTATCTGACCAAAATCTGATTTCTGTCATGACTCAAGTGCTCCCATTTCTCACATTCCATATTGTCTCTTTCTTAAGTTTATACTGAATTTGCTGAAAGTAAAATTTAATTTTTTATGCTTGTAAGGTTCTAATGAGTTGCCTGTTTGTAAGAGCCTTATTTAATTGTTATAGTATTAGTAGTACTACATTTGACAAGTTACCTATATAAAATTTTCTGAAGTGGAAAGATGCTTATAGAATATATATTAATATAAATAAGTTTATACATTTTTATTTATATAATCATCCAGGGATAAGTCTGATGACAGTTTGTTTTTAAATATAAATCTATTTCACCATTTTGGAGTTCTACAATTTTAATAGTATGTGATTACTTCATTTTCATTACTCCATTATCTTCTCTCAATATTAATGCCAGTATAACCTTTATTAGCTCTGAGAATTATTTCTTATATATTTGGTTGTGAGCCTAGCCTTTAACGGCTGAGCCATCTCTCCAGCCCTTGAGAATTATTTCTTGAGTTTCTGACTAATCTCTTAGGTGGTTAAATAAAATTTTTATTAGCTACATCAGAAAGTAAATGGAAATCAATGGGAACAAATTTAAACGAATTTAAATTAAAGAAATAAAAATAATTCAAATTCTGTCATTCCATAAGCACAAATTTTATCATATAGAATATAATAATACCAATGCATTTTATGATTTATTTATGATTTCTTAAGTATGTATGCAATTTTACAATGATAATACATATTGACTCACAGTAGGCTCTCAAGAATTTGAAGTAATAAGAAACTGCTGTTTTCATCATTCCTTAGTTTTCTTTTTCTTAAACCTGAGCTTTTACATTGTGATTTCGACTCTATAAATTTCTAACCTTACCTTCTTTTACAACATAAGCATATGATGGGCTTAAAACTTTATGTCGGACATATATATATATATATATATATATATATATATATATATGTATATATATATGCATTTATATAGCACAATATATTATGTTTTATACATATAACCATATGTTATTCTCTGTGTATAACATAATTAAACAACATATGTATATATGTATATAAGTACATAGTGTCAAATGTAGAAGCAATTTTAAAGGTTCCCTTTAAAATATAATCGAGCCAGTCCCTTTATTCCACGTACTCTCCACTCTTTCTAGTTTGTGAGCAAGAAGGACATGGTATGTATCCTAGTCCACACCTAACAACTTATCGTGATCATAAGGTGAATTCCTTTTGTGATTCATAGAATTCCCAGATGCCCATTTTGTGTAATGTTATTAAATTCTTTTTTGTCTATCTGTTTACATGTGGTTCTCTTTTCCAGACCTTTCTTCAATTTAACCACACTTCCAATCAGAATTAACTTACTTTAATTCTACATTATGTTTGTGGCTTTTCTATCTTCAAGTGGGTGTAAATTAAAGAATCATTACTGCTTTATTTCCTGGATGCTTTTTCCCCTACTTGTTTGTTTAAAGACAATGTCTTCCAGCTTATGCAAAATGTCTTCCAGCTGGAACAAAATCCGGACTGTGTGGGTTCCCTTTGAACTATGGGAACGTCCTGGGGTAATGAAAGCCAGAGACCTGCTTTGTTTACTTCTTTTTTATTAGGAATATCCTGCAGGCTTTGTCCTGATACCTTCTAATATTTATATTTCTGTACATTTAGTGGCATATGCTTCCCTTGTAATAATTTTCCCTTTGAGCTGGCTCACGCTGTTCATTTAAAATGTTTCCCAATTGTTAGTTTGTCTTCCCCAAGATCATTTATTCATAAATTTCTCTTCCATTGTCTATTCATCTCAGGATTCTCTTTTATGTGTGTGATCACTGTAATGCCGTTATCTTCTTCCTCTGGCTTTCACATGAATCTCCCTAGAAGTTTTCCCTTCTGGTCCCTGGACAGGTATTCTCTACTGTAATTCAGTTCCTGCCTACCTATAATGAGTTTTAAAATACTTTAAAGATTTTAATTTCCCCTTCACCTTCTTCCTTAGGTTTGTCAGCTACTGTTCTATACTATTTTATTTTCAAGTCTCTTTGATACCACAATTTTCTCCTCCTTCTCTCAGCTAATACCTGGTGTTATTTTTGAGAAACGTGGACTTAGATAGTTTTTTATAATGACATGATTGCTTTTCCTGGTGTCCCTGTTTTATCATGACTCAGGTCATTTGTTTCCAGTCTGTAGAACTTCGTTTCAGCCTTTGGTAAAGTCATTAAATAAATTACCTTAGGCATTGTCTATCTAAAAAACAAAACAAAAACAGAGAAACAAAGATCGTCATTGCTTTATATTCTCTCGTCTCTTTTGGTTATACATTATAAAGAATCTTTATTTGTATGGCACATTTGCCTTTCATTACTTTATTCTTTTTTTTTCATTTATTGTCTGACACAGATAAATGAGGTCTCTCCTTAACCTTCCATTGTCTGCCTACCTCACCAATTTTAAAAGGTTATCTTGCCATAATTTGAATTCTGTTTAAACCCTTTGTTAGGAGGACTGCACTGGTCTGAAACTCGCTATTCTTCTTTCTGAAATCCATCCATCTGAATGGCTTGAAAAGAAACAGACATGGGCAGTCTACCCTCAGTAATGAGTTTGGCTTTGTTACCTATGGGTATTTTCTATACACAGGGAAGGTATTAATTGTCTACCAAGGGGAATCGAGAAGTTAACTTTTCTGACATTGTGATACATGGTAAATAAATGACTAACTGGTTATTACTTGTGAGGAGTTCTATTAAAACCTACTGAGCTAAACACACCCTCTATCATGCAACTCTTCTCTGCTCTCCCAGTTGCTGGGCTCTTTCTCACGTTGGCATTTCCATGATGTTTTCTGTTTGCTGCAGTTCTAACGTGCACATCACACAGTGTTGTCAGTGGCTTTCTTCGGTTCGTGGCTATTTTCTCATTCCATGAAATTGATAATAGATTTTTCTTCTTTTTCTGATAAGTCTTAGTCATAAAGTCTCAAGCAGCACTTATGGCTTTGGTATTAAAGAATCTTCTGCTTCTTGGAAAAGGAAAAGATCAAATTGTGTTTCTCATGCACATTGTTTAAGTTAGGACTAGGCATAATTTCAACATTATGTTTCTCACACACATCATTTAAGTTAGGACCAGGCATATTTTTAACATCTCCAATGTCCCAGAAGCTATTGGATGTCATCAAACTCATCAAATGATTGTTATCTTTTGAAAACCCCTAAATTATTATTTATATAATTTCACAGATGAAAATAGGACTCGGTGGTGAATGAAGTCATCAAGGTCTTTCAGCCAATACAGGATGGAATTAATATTTAAATTTATCTTTTCAACTCTAGAGCATATGCTTCTCTCATGAAAGTGCCAGTATTGCAACCATTTTAATTCTAGAATTTGCTGTCTCCAAAACAGGACATTTTCTCAGAATAAATACCCTGAAATTTTATCTGGCTAAAATCAAGCTGAAGGAAGTTTTGTAGTATTCTTCCTACTTGATTTGGCTACTCGTGAAGAATACAGCTTCCTTTCATTATCCACAGCAATTCCCAGAGTTACAGCTCCCACATGGACTGGAGCTGCAGCACTGTCTTAGAGGGAAGAGGAGGAAGTTGGTTGCTATCACTTGCCTGCTAAAATGCCACTTTTCAAGTGGTCCATTATGGCTTCAGAGAAATGGAAATTCATTTGCTGGAAATAATTATGAACATAATTAAAGCTCAACCGGAAATCAGTGACATGACTGGAAGCTGGAAGAAACCATAGTAAGCCCCATCCCATGGACTCAGAGGGAACGGAGTGAAAAATAAGAGATTTTGGCAGCATCGTATGAATAGAAATTCTTCTTTGTGTGCTTATGGCAAAAGGTGTGTGGCACAGTGTTCGCATCTCCCCTTTTACTTCTCCTTCACTGAGGAAGAACACATGTGTTGAGCCGATCCTTCAATCCATTCATCATTCATTCACTAACTAGTTTAATAGTTTTATTCATGTACAATCTGCTTTTCAAATGTATAATCCAGTCACTGATAACATATTAAGAGACTTGCACAATCTTCAGAGCAGTATAGTTTTTGAATATTTCTATAATTACAAAAATGGTCTTTCATTGATTAGCAGTCATTTCCACATGCCTATCCTTGGCAGGCCTGGGAAACCACTAACATCCTGTGTATTATTTTGGAAGTCACGTGACTTCTTTGACTTTGCATATCATTCTATGTTCCATCCATACAATCATATATATTGATCCAATAAGATATTTTGAGTATAAATAATATATCAAAGACCATGAGACACTAAGAATAGGATTAAAATCCAAAGGGAATACGGTGTTTGTCCTTATATAATTTAAAATTGAGTCAGTGATCATTTTTAATATAGCATACTATTGCATAATCACACTATTATCTTTGTAATTAAAATTTTGGGTAACTTTACTACAAAAAATCTTGTAAAAATACCAAAGTAGCATGTACTGAGAAAGAGACTTTGGTGCAGTTCATATTTAAGTTGAATCTCAGCTATGAGAAAGAGTTGATATAAAGAAGAGACATTAACATGATTATTGGACTCCTGCTCTATGTCAGCTCAAATAGGAAGTCAGCAGCCAGAGAGCTGAGGAGCAGGTGGCTTTACTTTACAACAGAAAATCATCACAAGAGAGCACAGAATTTATGCAGTGATGACTGAATGCCCAGAGAAGAGGCAGGTGGCATGCATAGGGTGCTGAGGTTTGAAAGTGTTGTAAAGGCTGATGGACTCTCGAGTTCCAAGGGGGAAAAGGGATTTTCCACTTGAGGAACGAAAAGGCTTTTCAAAGCAAACGTAGGCATTTCATCAGAAACCTTGATATGATGGATAAGTATGCTGCATAGGGAAGAGACTTCTAGAATAAGGCTTCTCACAAGTGCTGTGAGCCACTCAGATATCTGCAATGGGCTCTCACCTTTCATCTGTCTCCTCATACCACAGAGCTTTGGATTGTCTCCAGTTGTGAGGGATAGAGGTCCTCGTCTTGCTCATGCTCATTTGATTTAAAACATTCAATGAAAGTCATACCATTCCAGGAAAGCAATTACTTTATCCCAGGGGACTGCCCTGCCCTGCTGTGTGTTGAAGTGATTCATTGTATATCCTGCTTATCCCATATGCGGAGATTATTCTGCAGACCCATCTTAGGCATATTGAATTTTGTTCGTGTTATTAACACAATTGTGAACTAATGATGGATGTGTATTTCATCCTTCACTGGCATGACATTTTAGTTACAACCATGTAACCATAGTGCAGGACATATTTTCAATGAAATTGATCATGTACAGTCTTTCACAGAAAAGTAAAACATTCCTTTGGCATAAAAATACAAGGTTACTAACATGAATTAAAATCTGACTAGTAAAGGCTCGATTCATTAAACCACAGTCTTTCTCTTTTGCATGTTTTTATTTGAAGTAGGATTGTATAGCCTTCTATTCTCTTTCCTACCCCCCAGGCCTTCCCAGGTACCCTCACTCAAACCACTCTCATGCTCCCTTAAAAAGTTGATAGTCTTGGTTTCTTGATTATCATTATAGTATACATAATATGTATGTGTGAATATACATATATACAAGTATATACATCCTGCTGAGTAAATTCTGTTGTTTGTTTACATCTGATTTCAGGGCTCACAACTTGCATAGGGTGAACTCTAATGAGGCCCATCCCTTATAGAGGCTAATTCTTCTGTCAGGAGTCATCAGTTGTCTCTCTATCTTTTTCTAGGAATGGGACCTCATGAAAACTTCCCCATCCAACATTAACATAACCATAGATATTGTCATTATTCCAGTCTTAATTATGTGGCTCTTTCTAGGAGAGACTGTTTCACAGTTGGCTTTTGTTATCTCGACTTTTGCAATCTTTCTGATCCCTCTTCCTTAATATGCTTTGAGCCATAGATTGAGGCACAATCTTGATCTCTAGATTGTGTCCAGTCTAATTTTCTATGACTTGCGTTTAGTTTACTATAAAATGAGGCTTCTTTGGTAAGCAGTAGTAGCTACCCTTAGTTGTGGGTATAAGGATGAGATTTAGAATGTTAGCATGTTGAGCAGGCCTTAAATTCAATTAGACAGCTGTTTATTGCCACTGACATTTGAGTTTCTACCTTGCCATGTGATAACTATAATAGTTCATAAGAGTTACAATGGTAGTAGTCTTGAATTGCTTCTCTACCTTGGTACTTTGCATAGTATATGTGATGGTTTGTATATGCTTGGCCCAGGGAGTGGCACTATTAGAAGGTGTGGCCCTGTTGGAGTGGGTTGTAGCCTTGTTGGAATAGGTGTGTCACTGTGGGTGTGTGCCTTAAGACCCTCACTCTAGCTGCCTCGAAGTCAGCCTTCTCCTAGCAGCCTTCAGATGAAGATGTAGAATCTCATCTTCCCCTGCACCATGCCTGCCTGGATGCTGCCATGTTCTTGCCTTGATCATAATAGACTGAACCTCTGAATCTGTAAGCCAGCCCCAATTAAATGTCCTTCATAAGACTTGCCTTGGTCATGGTGTTTGTTCACAGCAATAAAACCCTAACTAAGACAGTATTGCTCAGTAGCTAGTCTACAGGAAAGAGGCTTTCAAGTCAGATTCAGTTCAAATCATTCAAGTCCTATATCCTAAGTGTCCAGTGCCTTCTGCAATAGGGGCCCATACTCAACCTCGGAGGGGCAATCAAGGGCTACGTTGATAATCTATATTTTTGGGGGAGTTACTTAGACTTCCCTTACCAGACAAATAGAAAGACTGTTTTCTCATGTCTGGTAATGGCGTTTGTAGGTATTATATAATTGTGGGTAAATTTAGACTAACATGATTCCTTGAGGCTATACTGAACAGTCTTTGTCTTATTTGTCCCTTGTCCCTCTGCATGTATTGACCTGCCTTCATCCTCCATTTGGAACACCCATTTCATATCCCTTATATCTTAAGTTGAGATCCTCGAAGAGAAGATCAGAGGTATAGGAAACTTAGGATTCAGACCAGGACTATTGATTTTGCTCTCAGCTCCCAGGCTGCTATATGGTCATAAAAGTATTTAACATACTGATTGCACAAGGAGGCTTTTGGCCTTCAGATTAATGTCAAAATATTTCCTGTGGTGTGCTTTGATACTGGTTATGCTGAGAGTAACTAAACCCACTTACAGGATGGGTTTAGTTACTAACAGTGAATTGTCTGTCAACTGAATCTCCTCAAGAATAACCTTTTTTGTATTGTGCCTCAGTAGGCATTGAATGGAGATATGAGCCCCACAGATTTTTTTGTTTATCTGAAAATATAATTGTGAAGTTAAAATGCTCACTTAGGGAAGTTGTATATTTTGTATCTAAATATAAACTGTTTCTGTCCCATAAACATATCCCTGCCCCATCTTCCTATCCTCTCCCTCCTTCCCAATAGTTTTCCACATTTCCCCAATATCCTATTTGCTTTATGCCATTCATAATGATCTATATTCATATTTATACAAATATACACATGTCTTAATGTACCTATGAGGAATCTGGAATACACCAATAAAAGATATTTGATATTTGCCTGAGTCTGGCTTATTGAACAAAAAAGAGCGATGTATAATCAAAAATGACATCTATTCTAATATATGTAATCCTTTCACCTATCGATAGAAATTGTGATAGCATTATCTATTTGTTTGTTTGTAGTATGTATATGGTTATGTGTGCATGTGTTCAGATGCCTGCAAAGGCCAGAGAGGTCATATCCCCTAGAGCTAAAGTTACAGCCTGTGGTAAGCCAGTCATTGTGGGTGCTGGAAACTGGACTCTGGCCCTCTGGAAGATCAATACACACTTTTAACGACTGACCCATCTCTCCTGCTCCTTTGTTAGTCTTAATTGTTAACTTGAGTACATTTAACATCACCTATAGGACGAATCTCTGGGTATATCTGTGAGGAAGTTTCCAGAGGGTTTAATTGAGGTGGGAAGATCCACTCTGTATAGGGACAGTACCATTCCCTGAGCTGACGGTCTGTACTGTGTAACAGGAAGAAACTGAGGTAAGCACCAGCATTCATCTATCTGTGTTTTCCTCTTTTCTTATCTTTTAATTACTTACATTCCAAATGGTCTCCCCTGGCAGAGTTCTTCCTCCTTTGCCCCCTTCCCTTCACCTTGATGCTCCGGGGATTCCCTCCTTCCAGAGGGGCATCAAGTCTATAGGATTAGGCACATCCGCTCTTACTGAGGACAGACGAGGTAGTCCTCTGTTACATATGTGCCTGGGATCTCTGTTTTCTTAAGGGAATAAAAAATGACCAGCCATCTGACAATGCTGGCATCTTGCCTTTTTCTACCATGATGGACTATCCCTTCAAACTAGACACAAAACTGAACTCTTCACATTTTAACTCACCTTTGCCAAGTGTGAGAAGAATTACTAATACAGGTATCTATAGTGATCACACAGTCTAGCTAGTATAGCAGTAGACAGACATTTGCATATAACCCTAGGTGGGTTGACAGAGAGTTCTTTAAGTATAAGACTAGAAATGGCTCCTCTTGTATGTGTGGGCATTGTGTACACTAGGCAGGCAATCAGTTATCAACTGAGCTACATCTCAGCCCTAATTTTAGTTTTTTTTTCTTTTTCATTTTTTTTAATCTCCATACTGGTCTCTATGGTGACTCGTTTAATTTATATGCCCACCAGTGTGTGTGAAGTCTCCCTATTCTCCTCACCCTTGCCAGAATCTATTGTTATTTGTTTTCTTTGTGATAGCCAGGGGGTTGGAATGAAATTTTGATACAGTGTTTTTGTTACTACTTGTATTTATTCTTTTAAAAGTTCACATGTATAACAATGTATTTTGATTTAGTTTTAATTTTAGTCTCCCTGATGGGATGGTAATTACTGTTCATATATTTATCATTTATTCCTACACTGTCTTTTGGAAACTATTGTCCATTTCATTATCCCATTTGTTGTTTATTTGTTGCCTGTAGATTTCTGAAATTTTCATGTACTCCAGATGTATAACTAGCAAAATTTTTCTTGCATTCTGTAGTCTGTCTCTTCTCTCAATTATTTTTTCTTTTCTTGTGCAGACTTTTTAATTTCATGTACCCCTTTTTGTCTATTTTATCCTCTTGACTTAATTTTGTTAAGCATATTTTTTAAAAAGTTAATGCATTTTCTGCAATTCCAAATTTATTGACAAATTTTTTTGAATTGATGCCACATGGTCTAAGTTTCATTGTGCGCTCTCTCTCTCTCTCTCTCTCTCTCTCTCTCTCTCTCTCTCTGTCTCATCTCTTTCTTTTGTCTTTCATCTTTTATTTTTGAATTGTCTCTTTTTATTGTGTTATATATGTAGTTTGATTTAAAAATCAATTTATATCACATTTAGCCTCTCTGGTATTTGTTTTAAAATGGGCATTTATGCTTTTGGTCTATAAACTTTCCTTTTAGAACTAATTTCATTATATCACACGCGTTCTGGAGTATTTTTTATTTCCATTCAATTCTACAAAGTTTTAGGTTTTCCTCTTTATTTCTTTGATGACGTACTCATCCCCTGATAGTTGACACATCCTCATCAGATTTTTTTTAGTTTTTCTTCCTGTTAATGGAATACAAAAATCTTCACTTATTTAAGACATACTTTCCATCCTAAAATATGGTCTATTTTAGAGACAGTTACATGAGCTGATGAGGTAAATATATATTTTGCAACATTTTAGTGGGATATTCTGTAGATGTTTGTTAAGTTACTTTGATCTATAATGCCACATAACCCTGATTTGATCTACAATGTTAGGTAACTCTAATGATTCTTTGCTGATTTTTCAGAGGTTTCTCAATGACCTGTCTCTGATGAGAGTGACATATTGAGGTCACCTACTATTTTTCATTAAACCCTACTTATTTCTTTACATGTCTGCTTTATGAAACTGGATGCCGTAATATTTGGCGCACAGATGTTTGGAATTGCAATTTATATTACTGAGCAGGATATGAACTTCTTCATCTCTCCAGAATAGTTTTGGTTTGAAATCTGTTTTGTCAGACATTAGCACTGCTGTAGACGCTCACTTTCCAGCTCTGTTTGCTTGAAACACTCTCTTTTCATCCTTAAAACTCAATGCTGTTTCTATAATGCTAGAGAATTTCAGTCCTTGTGTGCAACAACAGATGTGCTGTGTTTTTAATATCTTCTATTCATTTGGATTATTCAATTAGAAAATTGACATCGTTTAGATTATTTATTTCCTTTTTTATTTACAGTCTAGTCATTACAACCTCCCAGACTGCCTTCCCACAGTTCTTCATCCATTCCTGTCCCTGTCTCCAAGAGGATGTCCCCCAACACCCTGACCCCAGCCTTTGCCTCTAGTTTCTTTAGAGTTAGGTGCATCTTCTCCCACTGAGGACAGATCAGGCAGTCCTCTCCTTTCATTTAGATTTAAAGTTAACTAAAATTAATGGAGGAAATGGAGGGAAGGAAGGAAGGAAGGAAATAAGGGAGAAGAGGAAGGGGAGAGAAGGCAAAGAGGATAGTTTGTGATCTGAAATTCCTATATATTTTTTTCACTTTGATATTTCACTTAGAAATGAGCTCTAAAGTCTTTGCCTTGAGTATTTTGGAGCATCAGAAACTCCATATTTCTAGAACAATAGGGACTCTATTTGCTATTTATCAAGACTGTGGCAATAGGCATTGCATTGTGGTTCTCCTGTGTCTGTCAGAAGAGGTCTGTCTATTAGGTATATTTAGTGTTTGAAGTACCACATGAGAGGATTTACTTACATAAATACATCATGTTTGCATCCCTATAATTTTATAGCATTTGTATGCAGCTACATTCATTCTACTGTGTTTCAACTTCTCCAGAGTCATCTTGTAATTTCCTACCTTTCAAAGAGAACCATAAGAAGTATATGAACAAAACAAGTCAGAAAACAAACTTCAGCTTTCCCACTTACACTGAATTTTGTGTTTTGCATAATTGACACATCCCTGAGTTATAGTAACGCACTAACTAACCTTACCCTGAGGGGTGAAGTGACTTTAAACTTTTCCTTCTTATTAGCTCATTTCCAAGCCAGCGCCTTTTCCTATGCGCTTTAAAGAATGTATTAGCACAACTGAAATTACTGCTTAGTTTTCTTAGAAGTTTAGAAGTGCTTGGCAGACCCATCTCAAATCAATGCAGTGTTAGAGATTTCCTCTGTCCCTACGTTAGTTTAATCACGTCTCTGAACACCTCTCTCCTTAAATGAAGACTGTTATTGTTCTGTCTTTTTTGAATTATTGCAATCTGATAATGCACAGTAAAGAATAAATCTGCAAAAGCACTTGTAGTTCTCATTTAACAGTTACAATAAAGGAACCGGGGAGGTTGTTATCAAATGCTTTGTTAGATTATTTAACGGAAATGAAGGTTAAATGGGAAACTTGTTATACTTAAGCTATTGGGAAGATAGGTATCTGGGTTGGCACTGAATAATTTTACCTTCATTTTAAAATTTTACTCACTGAAAAGGTTTCATGAATAATGAGATGTTTGGAATCATAAAGGGTATGGAAGACACAATGAGATGAAATAAGTCTTTTGCATAGTGGCATGAAGAAAAATCTGGCTTTTTAGTTACATGAATCAGGTGGTGATGTGAATCCTTGAAGATTCATGAAGTTCAGGATAAGAGGAAAATCCCAGCTCAGAAGTTATTCTGAAGTCTATTTCACTTCAGTGGGTTGACATACAGGCAGTACATTTGTGACTAGGGTAGCTATAAAGTAAACAGGACAAGTTTTACACAGAAGAGACAGTTGGAGGGCCAACTGCATCAGTTTAAATCTTATGAAATGAGTTTGTGTGTGCCTTAGCACTTATTCTTAGTTTAATGTATGGACGTCCCCTTCCTCCATGCCCTATAGCTCTTTGCACTTCTCTGAAGTTCCATGACACAACTCGAGAAAGGGTTTCCAACCTCTTACTAGTCATTGATATGATTCTTTATACCATAAGATTTATATCATAGAGGCTATAAATATTGTATTAGAATTAGCGTCATAAATATCCATGTAGATTATTATTAATGGTAGACTCAAAATACTATGTATAATGGTGTGTTGATCAATCTTCATTGTCATTTAATTGACAGGTGTATTGATTATTAAGTCCTATCTTATAATTAAATAATGAGGATTTTTGAACTAATGAATGACTCCATCTGAATATCTTGAACTTAGTTTTAAAAGGGGAACTTAATGACAAAATTAAATTTACTTCATTTTCTCTCCTGTTTCTTCACCTTTTTCAATATCCTGCTCCCTCTCAAATTCATGACTTTTTCCTGTTTGTTTAATTATTTTGTTACACGTTCCCACACATACCCACCATTTCATATATATATATATGAATATATATATATATATATTGCACATACATATGCATGTACACATGCACACACAAACACACTCATGCACATACATATAAAACCTACTGCATCCATTTAGTATTGTACAAATACACTTGAGTTTAGGGCTGACCACTTGGGACTAGGGGTTCCTCTTGGAGAAAACCGATTATCACTCTCTCAGCAGCCATTGATCACCATGTAGGGATCTCTCTATATAGGGATCGGACCTTGTGGAATTTCACTCATCCATATTGGCATGACACCTGGTTTATTGCTATACAGATCGTATTTAGGTAACCATATTGTTGAGATTTTATGGGTGCAAAATCCCCCCCATCCAAAAATTTTAATAGACTATTATAGTGTGACAAAGCCATGGATGTTTGTGCCTAGTGGCAGGTAAGGGCCTTCAGAGGCATGTCCTTCGGGACTCTGCCCTGCCCCTTCCTGTAACTGCAACACTGTGGCATGTGGCATGGATGCTGCTTTGCTATGTATCCCTTGACACAGGAGATTAAAACCACTAAAATCATGGGTCGGATGATGCTGGCCACTTGTAAAGTTGAGTTCTCTTAATGTTCATCACAGCAATAAAGAAGAATCAACACAGAAACATATGTAGACTTGCTTGGCACCACGGAACACTTCTGGAATCTCAGCACTAGGGAGGGCCAGACGTTCAAGACTAGCTTTGACTGCTTTTGATTAAGAAAGGAAAGAAAGAGAAAACAAGGATAATATAATGATAGACTTTTTAGTACACTTCAAGATATCGTAATAAAAATATAACAGGAAAATCTACCTCTCAATAAAAGTAATACAAAAAGCATACAGTTTAACTGTTCTTAATTTTGCTATAATGGAGTTAACATTCTCTATTTACAACAGTAAACTAAAAGTCTGGATTTTACTTAGACTATTGATGTTGACTTAATTTTCACTTCTGGTATGCAGTTGAAATGCAAGTTCAAAGACACCCTCTTGTTTTCATTAAATAGCCACAGAGTCATATCCGAAGGGAAGCACCTGGCCTAATGCACAGAGAGGTGCATCTTTCCCCTTTCCAACTCTTGCTCAAGATCAACGAGTCTACACTGCCCTCTGGGTTTCCAGCTATTTAAAGTGAGAGCTTTGTCAGACTTGATGTCACTCTTGAGTATCCATAGTCATATTTTTGGCAAGGAAATCGGAGTCTGGCAGCCTTTTTCAATAATTTCCTATAATGCAAGAGGGCTTAATGCCCCTATTACAGAACTGATTCTATTAGACCTCCTCTCCAGAACTAATGGAGCACTCAACTTACTCATGTTAAGGAAAATTATTGAATATGAAAAGCTTCCAGAGTCTGCTGCACGCCAGGATTAAAATTGCTCTGTTCTTTATACTGACCAGAGAAGCCACCCCTTAATTAAGTTTGTTGTTTATTTTTCACCTGCCAGGAAGTCCCCTCCCCTCCGGAGCACACACAGGCCCATTTGTTGGAAACATTTTAGATCTTTCTTTACAACCTTTATTTTTTTTAAAGTTACAATTATAATAGATAAGTGTTTTTGCATACTGATGAAGTATATACACTTTCATTTTCTAATATGTATTAACTATCATGACAGTCTAAGGTGTAGCTATTGCAGTGATCATCGTCAAGGATGGAGATGGTAAAGTTTCATGACCATAAGTAGATGTGCAGAATATAGGTTTAAACACAAACTGTCTGAGCTTTTGGCCTACATACTAAACTCTTTTGTTTTTGTGTTTAGCTGAAGCATATGAGAGAATTAAGGTAGCAAATTGAGAACTAATGCAGTGATTTTCGAAACACTACATGGCTACCAACTGTAATTTAATCATAGTTTCAAGGTAGATCATTTTCAGTGCTAATAAAATGATGTTTTCATCCACTGACTCTGCTTTGAAAACACACACACACACACACACACACACACACACACACACAGTAATAACCATATCGAGGCAGTGAATATCGTGGGAAGATACAGGTACAAATTCAATGGGTGTCTCAGAGAGATACATTTATTATAATCACTCTTATGTTGTAGGGCAACATTTTATTGGAAAAACAACATCTAAGCATGTCTTTCTTTCTTATTTTAGTTTTTATTACCTTTAATTTTGTTCTTACAGTCCAGTTAGTATCCCTCTCCAGTTCTGACCTCTGATGGGTTTTCATCCCATTCCTCCTCCCCCATCTCCAAGAGGATACCCGCCATCCCTACAGTCCTTCACACTCCTGTCAGGCCTTCCCATTCCCTGGGGCCTCAAGTTTCTCAAAGTTTAGGTGCATCTTTTCTCACTGAAACCAGACCAGGCAGTCCTCTGCTGTATCTGTGTCAGAGGCTTCGGACCAGCTAATGCATGCTGCCTGGTTGGTGGCTCAGTGTCTGAGAGTGTCCAGGTTTGTTGAGACTGCTGGTCTTCCTAATTTCTTAGAGGACTTCTGATTCTACTGGACTGGGCAAGTGAGTTCAGGGAGTGGAAAGGAAACTGTGAGGATTAAAAAGAAAGTTCTGGCTACTTAGGAGTTACGTTATAGAGCTAGAACATTCGAGATGCTTAAAGTTTGAAAACTAAAGGTGGTACGGGTTACATGATATTAGATTTGAAAAAGCACATCTGGAGTATTTACTCTACAGAATTTTTATTGAAAGAGACATCAAGGCTCCCAAGAAATACATCTCAGTTTTATATAGATAGATTCTTTAAGAGAAAGTGGCAAATAAAATTGTTAACCTGAAAGAAAGTGACGCTTATGGATACTTAAGTTAAGTGTTAAGTTTATAAGTTTAGATTCAAGCAGAGGGTGAATGCAGACTTTAAAGTATGCTTGGCAGTCTGTATTCATCCCTGGACTCTGGCAATGTCTTAAATTCCACATCTACAGTCTATCACTCACAGTTTGATTTGAGGACAAGTTTATTAATCTCCATCTTGATGAGAAAATAGTTCCAACCAAGATTGATTTGAGGCATCTTGTGTGTCAGCATGCAGTTAGTCCTGGCATATGTACTTACCACATTTGATTTTTATATCATTGAATTAATGAAGCTAAAATTTTGAGTGACACCTAATGACAATGGCAATCGTATGTTGCAGCATGAAAAAATTAATAGGTATTACAGCATCCCATGAGAACGGAAAAAGTAGCCAAACAGGGTAATTCCGAAAGGGAATAAGAACCAGGGTTTTATTGGCAGAGTCTGTAGCTTTGGGCTAAGAGTTTAAAGGGGAATCTGGGTATTAACCCAGAGCATCACAGAACAACATGCTGAGAGAGCAGCACTGACATTGACTGATACTGGGAGTAAGGATAAAGACACAACATGGGAATGGGCATGAGATGATGTTGAAATATAGCTCACAGATAGTCTTCTGAGGGTATCTGGAGAGACTTAAAAATCACGAAGGAGCCCTGAGTTAGTTGAAAAGAGAAGACTCAGAAATGGCTCTTGGAATAGAAATCAAGGTTGCTAGAAAAATTTATGTGAATGTCTGCATGCTGGGAATAAAAGCAGTTGAACAGAAAGGGAAGCCCACAGAGAAGAGTAAGAAATGGCCCCCAAATGGAACTATTTCAGTTGAATGTACGGCAGGCAAATAATGGTGATGGGTATCCAATACCAATGCTCTGGGACGGGGTTGCAGATGAAGATGAGTCCTAGAGTCTGGGTTGCTGGCCTTCAGGAGGGCAGCGATTTTTCATGAAACTCAAGAGTACAACAGTTTTGCATTCATTGAAAAATGACCATGAGAAGAAGAATTACAGGGAGGGTGGACCTGATGTCTTAGACCTTTTTTAATCTACTAGAAAACACTTTGGGATGAGAGCAGATAGCTCCAAAGTAAGTTTTATTTTTATAGAGATCGATACTATTTAATAACAACCTGTTAGGGAGAGTCAGACTAAAGACATCTCAAGCCCACAGAGGCACCTCCTGTAGAATATGACACAGAGAAGGACCAATTACAAAGCATGAAGGTTTACTCTGAAGCTGACAGCCCTTGGCCTTCTAGTAAAGAAAGAATGACCACATCATAGGCAGCCATAGACATAGTTGAACTCAATGGCAGGTAAGCTGAGGGAGGTCTCAGGCTGAATTTGCCTTTCATCTAAGTAGAAAATGATACCACTGCTCAATGTGAATAGGTAGATGCACAATTCATGAAGGACAGCACTATAAGAAAATAGAGAGTCCACCGAGAAGGATTAATTGAATTGCAGTAGAGTTGTATTTGATACAGAGGTGATATAGACAGACTAGAGCTGTGACTCCTTGGCAGAGTGCTTTCTCACCATGTACCAGATATTCATTTCAATCCTTAATACTGGATATAAAAAAGGTAGTATGGATTATAGGGCAGGGTTCACGTTCTGTGTATGTTCCTTCTCATCACTTAGAAGGCATAGATAAAACCAAGAGACCATGAAAGGCTTCCGGTTGCTGTGCAATCGTGGCATAACACCAAGAAGAGGAGACACATCTGATTTATTGGAGGAAATTGCAGGTTGATAACATGACATGAAGGAAAACGGTTGTCACAATGAGAAGTTGTTGGATAGGAGAAATAATCATGAAACTTAATTGAAAATTTTAAGATAATACATGAATAAGAAGAGGTGAGACAGTCCCCACAGAGGGAAATTTTAGCACTTAGAATTTTGGGGGGAAATGCACTTTGAGCTAGGATGAGATCAATTTAATGATCATGGTATTGTTCACAAATTATCACAAAGCTGGACATAAAAGGGCTTTTAAAAATTATCTTTAATCTTTTTCTTATAGTTTACTTGTTATCACCTTCCTAATCTGTCCTCTGATATTTCCTCATCCCATTACTCCCCCCCCTCCCCAGTGTCCAAGAGGATGTCCCCACCTCCACCCCACCCCTCCAGGCTTCCCCACTCTCTGAGGCCTCAGGTCTCTTGAATGTTAGGTGCTTCTTCTCTCACTGAGGCCAGACCAGGAAATCCTCTGCTGTATATGTGTCGGGACATCTTACCAGCTAGTATATGCTGCCTGGTTGGTGGATGAGTATCTGAGAGATCTTGGGGGTCAGGTTAGTTAAGACTATTGGTCTTCCTATAGGGTCACCCTCTTTCATAACTTCTTCTAGCCTTTTCCTTATTCAACCAGAGGGATCACTGGCTTCTGTCCATTGGTTGGGTATATCTACATCTGTCTTGGTCAACTGCTTATTGTGCCTTTCAAAGGGCAGCCATGCTAAACTGTAAGCACACCATAGCATTAGTAATAGTGTCAGGCCTACTGGAGCCTCCCCTTGAGTTGGATCCCAATTTGGGCCTGTCACTGGACCTCCTTTCCCTCAGGTTCATCTCCATTTTTGTCCCTGTAGTTCATTTAGACAGGAATAATTCTGAGTCAGAGTTTTTGACTGTGGAATGACAAGCCCATCCCTCCACTTGATACCCTGTCTTTGTACTGGATGTGGACTCTACTATTTCCCTCTCCCCACTGTTGGGCATTTCATCTAAAGTCCTGAGAGTGTCTCATCTCCCAGGTCTCTGGTATACAATATAAAACCAGACATACTGAGTCTGGTAGAAGAGAAATTAGAAAAGAGCTTCAAACTCATTGACGTGAGAGAAGTTTCCTAAACAGAACTCCAATGGCTCAGGCTCTAAAGATAAAGAATAGATAAATGGGACCTCATGAAACTGAAAAGCTTCTGTAAGGCAAAGGACATGGTGAATAGGGCAAATCGGCAACCCAGAGATTGGGAAAAAACTTCACCAATCCCACATCTGATAGAGGGTTAATATCCAAAATATATAAAGAATTCAAGAAGCTAATCTTGAATGGCAGAGAAGCACTTATAGAAATGTTCAAAGTCTATAGTCATCAGGAAAATGCAAATCAAAATAACCCTGAGATTCCACCTCACACCAGTCAGAATGGCTAAGATCAAAACCTCAGGTGACAGCACATGCTGGCGAGGATACGGAGAAAGAGGAACACTCTTCTGTTACTCGTGGGATTGTAAAGTGGTACAACTACTCTGGAAATTAAAGGGCTTTTTAATCTTTAATGATATATAATTCATGTAAAACATTTTACAGACAATTACATAATTATTACTGTATTCAGAGAGCCACCCAACAGTCACAACTTTTAAACATCATTATACCTCTCCTCTCTTCCCCTCCCCTCCCTTCCCCTCCTCTCCTCCTTTCTCCTCTTCTCTCCTCCCCCCTTCCTTTTCCCTCCCCTCCCCTCTTCTTTCCTCTCCTCTCCTCTTCTCATTTCTTCTCTATAATTTCCTTTTGTTATCACTGAGTTCTATGGATTGACCAACTTTATTTCCACCTCCGTGCAATTGCTTCTTTAATATTTTATGCACATTTATAATATACTGTATGGTCTTTTGTGGCCATTATATTTTACTTAATAGAATGTTTTAATGATCCATCATGTTCTGAGATACATCAGGATTTAATTTTTGTGCTGCCAAGTAATAGTCTTCTATGTATTGATTACATTTTCTTTACAAATTTTTATGGTGATGAGAAGCTCCTTTATTTAAACTTTGTATTTATTATAAAAGCTCCTTTTCATTTGCATAAATCCTTGTGTAGGTATGTTATTCCTTTCCCTTGATAGATAGTTAAGAGTGGGATTTCTTGGTCATGAGATAAACATTTTGAGAATTTACTGTTTTAATGTGTAAAACATGTAACATTATACTCCCTTCTGGGATGTAAGAAAATTCTAGTTGCTTTTAATTCTCCCCAACACTTGTTTGTCTGTCAACAAAGAAGGGAGATGAGGGAGGGGAGGGGAGGGGAGGAGAGCATCTTAGTAGATGGGTGTGAAGTAGTAAATTTCTGGTGACCTAGTGACTAAGTCTTTTTAAATGTATTCATAGGTCATCTTTCTTATCTTCTTTGATAACTTATCAGTTAAGAACAATGATAGAAAAATTCCACATGACCCAACTCTTACATGGGAGATAGAGGTAGTCAATTGCTGCTGAGAGAGGGGGAACCAGTTTCCTCCAGGAGCGAGTTCCAGAAACAAAATAGGTTGTCAAATCCTATATAATCAGCTCTGAACACGTATGCATATGAGCAATACTCAACTGCCTTAGCAGTTTGATATACTGTGTGCACATATATGCAAATAAATGCATTTGCATATGTAAATATAAAATATATGAAACAATTATGAAAGAAGAGATCTTGACTTAAAAGAGAGCGGACATTGGAAGAGTTGAAATGGAAAGGGAGGGGTAGGATGAGTTGAGTTAGAGGCAGAAGTGCCTATAAATAGTGCTCTTGTATGAAGTCCACAAAAAATAAAATTAAATAATTAAATATTTTTATAAATTTGAGAATTGTGTTATTTATCTATTTATTATTTAATTATAATAGCTCTTATGTATTCTATATACAAGTTGCTTATTCAATATAAGATATGAAAATATATTTTCTCACTTCACAGTTTACCTGTCTTAGGGTTGCTATTTCTGCCAACAAGCACCATTGCCAAAGGCAAGTTGGGGAGGAATGGGTTTACTCAACTTATGCTTCCACATCATGTCACTGTTCACTGCCAATGGAAGTCAGGAGAGGAACTCAAGCAGCACACTACCTTCTCACTTTTCTGGACGTTTTATCTGCAAATCAGAAGCTTTACCACCATTTTGCTGTTGCATAACTTGTTGGCATATTATTTCATTGCTTGCATTAGGTTTTGATTGAGCTATGATGTTTGGTGTTTACATTTGTTTCTTTGCATGTAGCCATTCATATTTTCAGGATCCTGTCCTCAAATGACAATTTTATATGTAACTTTTTGGGAGGCATCTTGTTTCAAATGAGTTGATCACAAACGTAAGATTTATTTACAATGTATAAGCGCAAACTCTTTGATATTTCTGCATATCCTTATGCAGGTATCACACAGCTTCACCACTGTCGCTTTCTGTCAGCCTTGAAGTTAGGAAGTGTGAGTCCTTTTTGTGCTTTTTCCAGGTTTGGATGCTATTTAAGTTATTTGTCTTACAATGAATCTAGGGATAATATTCTCACCTCTACAAAACATTTTATTTGAACTTTCCTTATTGATTTTTACATTCTCTAGTTCCTTCTTTAACTTCCTTTTGTTTTTTTCTGTGTTTGTGTTTGTTTTGGGGTTTGCACGGTTGCCATCTAATGTCCTCTTCAAACACCTTTCCCACTTCATTTTGAGATAGATTCTCTCACTAAAGCCTGAAGTTCACCAATTCCGCTTCGTTGTCAGGACACCGAGCTACGAGAATCCTCCTTCTCAGTCTCCCTGATCAAGACCAATTTGAAATATTCTTGGGTTTGAAACTTTCAACTAGTGTGTGTGTTTCAATTGCCAGGAGCTACAGTTTAAAGTGAACTGAATTTTTTCCCAGTAATTAGCTCATTTTATGCATGTTTATACATATATTTCAGTAGGTTTCTGCAGTACTTGGATACTATAGTATGTTGTATAAATGTTTTTAGTGTTGTTTAGACTTCCTAGTTTTAACCTCCTTTTCCTCCAGTCTCAATTTATCTCTTACTTTTCCATAATTCTACTTTATTACAGACTAGAATAGCTTTATCTACAGCTTGCTTTTCAATTCTATTTGACTGGTAGTTTAACTATCATCTTTTGAGTCACAATCCAAGAGTATTTTTACCAGTTCAATGCTTCTCTTGTAGACAATAGATATTTCGATCTTCTTTTGTCATCCAAGCAGCTAGTCCCCACTTTAAAAATGGTAAGTTGAGGCTATTTACATTCAAGGTTATTATAGAAAGGAGGAATCTAATTCCTATAGTTCTGAGTTTTATTATATGGGCTCATTGGAGTACAGTTAACTCTTTCCCCCATCTTCTATTAGCATTAAAGATTAGGTGGCTTAAAAATTATTTATTTATTTATTTGTTTGTTTAATGTGTGCATAAAATAATAATGCTTATTATCCGCATGCATGTCTGTGTACCATTTTTGTGCCTAGTGCCTGTAGAAACTAAAAAAAGGGCATTAGGTACACTGATACTAGAGTGACAGACACTTGTATACTTCATGTGGAGGCTGGGAATTGAAATTGGGTTCTCTGGGGGATCAGCTAGTGTGCCTAACTGCAGAGGCATCTCTCCAGTCCTGGTTGGCCTAATGGAAGTAATGGATTCCTTTCCAGCTCTGCTTTGTTTCCATGCTGTCAAGTTTACAGATAGCACTGGAGTTGTGTCATCTCATTTGATTTATTCCGTGGCATTCCTGGAGAATCTCAGCTTCACATATCCACACTGTATTCCTAAAATGATTTCCACAGCCAATGTTCCCCACTGATGATCTACCCAGAACCCAGTCCCCTCTCCACAGTCTGTTCAATCTCATCACAGCTTGTTAGTGACGCAGCACCTAGGTCCAGGGGAGACAACACTTCTCTGGCAGATGCACTGAGCTGCAAAGTGCATACCACTAGTGTACGCTCTTAGCTCTTCTGTTGCACAGAATTTTTTAATATTATTTTATTTATTTACACCTCAAATGTTGCCCTCTTTTGGTCCCCCTTCCCAGAGTTCTTAAACCCATCCTTTCTCCCATTTGCCTCTAAGGAGGGGCACCCTGCCATCCCCTTCCCTGGAGCATCAAATTTCTAGAGAATTAGGTGCAGCCTTTCCCACACCGGCCAGACAAGGCAGCCCTCTCCTGCATATGGTTGCAGAGAATTTTATAGAGCTCATGTAGGCTTATTTTATTTTATATTTAACTTGTGTCAGATCTTCCTGAATGGACTAAAGTCTGTCTTTATTATCCTGACATTCTGTAATGGGTCACAGAAAGACAGCTTCTAATCCACGATCTTAACTAGAAACCCTTTACTGGCTATCTTCATGGAAGAAGACCTCAAGTAGGAATCAGGAAGAAAAATGTAAAAGAATTTGGTGTTGTCTGACCCAGGGGTCTCTGAGAGAAGGGAGAGTACTTGGGCATTATGAACCGGTGCTACTGAAGATAGAAGTCATGGGCTTTGTACTTCCGCATAGACGAGTCATTGATTATAGTCTGCCTTGGCAAGCAGGCCTAACTTTGGATGGCACAGCGCTTATTTTACTAATTTAATAATCTAATAGACATTCTCAGGTACAGAGGAAGGAGCATTCTTAGGTAGCACTTCTGATATATGTGGTGTAATGAGTTATCTTGGTTCTGGAAGTGTCTGCAAAGCTCTGCAGCACCTTCTATAATCTACTTTTTGCAATAGCAGTTTTCTATGAGAAGATATGCTAATGTGAGGGGATTATTATTTTTTTTTCTGGGGGAAAGTTTAAAAAGAGAGGATCAGTTGGAAGAGCTAATATGACTTTTTCAAAAAGCAATTGTTGTCTATAGTGTTCTTCTAACATCTCCCACCTTGTGTTAACATCAACTTGGGCAAGTGCCTCTGTTGGTTCTGATGTTTTCCCTAGTGGGGGATACACTAAGGGTTCTGAACTTTTGTTCCTTAGCCAGGACTTGGCAGCAGAACACGGAAATGTTCCTGTGGATTACTTCATAGCCGACAGTTTTCTCTTTCCTCATTTTGCAAGTTCAGCTTTGTTCTTGATGAACAAATCATAAAAGTGAAAATTCCTTACATTTTCTTGGCACTCAAACCCATGGGTCACAAAGCAGCCTGGCTTGGCATTAATAGAATTCATGCGATGCCTTCTGAAGAGATCTCCCTTGTCTTGGAACCAGGACTACTAGGGCCACAGAGATTAGAGCAAGAACCCAAAGGGGTTCTAGGTTATGGACACATTCTATGAGCCTGTTACTGGAACATTTATATAGCCACAGCTGCTTTTGTGCTTCTGACCCTAGGTATCCTACTAACTGGGGGCCACGACAATATGATTATTATTGATTTCAAGTATCTACTTGGGAGGTGGAATTAAAGTTTCAAAGGACATTTTCTTCAAACTTGTGCTTCAATCATGCCTTTGTTATATGATCTCACTGCTGTCCGACAGTGTCTTTAACCTCAGAACTGTTGTTATTTCTTATACTAGGCTTGTCTTGTGCATTGTAAGATGGTAACCAGCATTCCTGTCCTCTAGCCAGAATATTCTAGGAGAACAAACACAAATGCCTCCAAATGTTGACACATGTTCCCAAGGAAGAAAATTCCTCTGACTGACAAAGACTGGTATGAATTTATATAATTAAATATAGAAATCTTATAAATAGACAACAATACACAGTTTCCATATATATTACTAACTCTTATTTACAAATTATATTTTAACCTTTCTCTATATATATGCTTATATACAGTTATTATATACATGCACATATACATAATTTATATACATAATTTATATATAATTAATATGATTATATTGTCATGCTCCACAATTATTAGAAATACATGGAGTCAGAAGCAAAAAAGTAAATGTGGCTATATAAATGTTCTTGTAATACCCTTGGCAGGGAATAGAGAGGCAAAGATTAAAACAAACACAGAAGGAACACCCATTCAGAGCCTGCCCCACATGTGGCCCATACATATACAGCCATCCAATTAGACAAGATGGATGAAGCAAAGAAGTGCAGGCCAACAAGAGCCGGATGTAGATTGTTCCTGAGAGACACAGCCAGAATACAGCAAATACAGAGGCGAATGCCAGCAGCAAACCACTGAACTGAGAACGGGACCCCCGTTGAAGGAATCAGAGAAAGAACTGGAAGAGCTTGAAGGAGCTCGAGACCCCTTATGAACAGCAATGGCAAGCAACCAGAGCTTCCAGGGACTAAGCCACTACCTAAAGACTATACATGGACTGACCCTGGACTCTGACCTCATAGGTAGCAAGGAATATTCTAGTAAGATCACCAGTGGAAGGGGAAGTCCTTGGTCCTGCTAAGACTGAACCCCCAGTGAACGTGATTGTTGGGGGGAAGGCAGCAATGGGGGGAGGATGGGGAGGGGAACACCCATAAAGAAGGGGAGGGGGAGGGATTAGGGGGATGTTTGCCCAGAAACCGAGAAAGGGAATAACACTCGAAATGTAAATAAGAAACACTCAAGTTAATAAAAAAAATTGAAATATAATATATAATACAAAAATGTTCTTGTAATATGCTCATATTATGACTATCTATCTATATCACATATTTAAGATCTTTACCCTTTTACCCTTTTTCTTATTTAAGATATTAATCTTTATTTTAGTAATATAGGCAAATTTGAGGATTGACCCACACTTTGTAATATATGAAGATGGCAACTGGTGAGGTCATGTGATGATTGTTAGCCAGTGATTTTAATTGTCAACGTACATTTTACAGTGTATCTTTCTCAGAGTCATTAGCTGTATTTTCCTTTGGAGAAAGCTTGAGTCTGAGTTACCAGCTTTCTGGATGACCATATATGAAATTGCTTTCTAATGTTTATGTCAGACAAATATGTTGTTTTGGGAAACTGTAGGTTGTCACATGTAATATCTATCATCTAGACCCTGCTGTTACTTTTGAAAGTTTAGATTTAGTGGATAGTGCTGTTGTAAAATTATATAAAATAGAATTCTGTCTTTTACCCCCTCTAGATCTGGCACTACAGTGCCCCAAAATATCTGGTAGACATCTTGTCAGAAGCACACATCCCAATTCCGTGACAGCCCAGCGTCTCTAGCCACCGCACACTCTCATAAACTTAAATCGCTACATGAAAGAACACACAACATAATAACCTCTGATTCAATTGATAAGATATTATTGCCCACCTAAACAAGGCCCAATATACATCCACCCCTTAAGAATAATCATAACAACCTGTAAATACACAGAGTGGAATCTTAACGTCAGCCTCCATGTTCTCTCCATGACTCCTCTTGCAGTCTCCTCCTGTCTCTCCTCTCCTTCCAGTCCAGTTCCTCCTCTTCCCTCAAACTTTTCTCCTGCCCATCCTTCCTTCTCATCCAATGACAGGCCTCATTCTATCTTGTACCTGCCTCAGCCGTATGACAATCCTTTAGAATAGTACACAGCTAATCAGTGGGTCCATTTTTCCATGCTACTGAAAATGTTCATCTGTCTCTACCCCTGAGAAACCAAAACTATTCTGAAATACAAAACAAAGTTGGGGATATCTTTTTATTTCTCTTTCTCCTTCACTCCTTCTATCTCTCCTTTCTTCTCTTTTTAGTAATAGCAATCACACTTGATCCCTTTGAACCTTGTATAAGCTAAGAAAGTGGCTTGGACACTATTTTTAATCCTGTAGGTCTTTAGTATAAAGAAAAAAACAAAGAGGGAATAATCTATATTACTGATAATATCCTTATAGCTATCAAGACACATTTATTCTTAAAAGCTTATCTTTTTCCCAACTTGGATTTTATTCTGATAATAAATTTTATTTCATTCACTCTGATTTTATAAAAGTGATTTCCTGAGATTCTGCCTTTACCAATTAAGCAATATATTATATTACCTTTAGACATTCACTAGTAAATATTATTTAGACTCTGGTTGATTGCATTACATAGGTTTCATTTCAAATTTTCGGAGAAAATGTAGTTATCTTCCTAAGGCCGAAATTGTAACTGAGAACAATTAAGGAATGTGGAGAAATTCTACAAGCTGAATTCTTGTTACTGTTCTTGGTACAATCCTAGTGGTAAGAGAACAAGTTGGTATAAAAATTAATTAGGTAAGACAGCATGCTTCCCAATTATGTATAGAGAAGATACAAAGGCCTGAAAATACAAAAAAGTCAGAAAGCAGGTTTACTTGTGGATAAAATTTTTATATGTCATTTTCATAAATGTTCAATTTCAAAATGGACAGAGCCTTTTAAAACCCCTGTGAGCTTGTAAAGAGGAGGATAAGTGACATGGCAACTCTGTCACACAATTACCTTGCAAGAGAAGTAAATTATTGCCCTCTGTCTTCCAAGAAGGCCAAGGAAGGCTCACACAACAGAGACACACTTTCAGAAAAGGCAAGCATAGTTCTGCAGTGTCGAATATAGGAAGGAATATGTGCCTCCACAGACACAGCCTCTGCTATTCTTCATTGGGAATCTGAGACGACAAAGCAAGAGACTTAATACATGCAAGCGTTTTCTTCAGCACCCACAGGAGGTCCATCTGGGAGTAAGAGACAAACACTATATGCGGAACTTTTCTCTAAGATTATTGTGTGGATTTAGAGTATGCTTATATGTTTGTTCCATGTGCGTTGTGTATCATTGGGCTAAATTTTCATGTGAATAACCATTGTGATGGCTTGCATATGCTTGGCCCAGGGAGTGGCACTATTAGAAGATGTGGCCCTGTTGTAGGAAGTGTGTCACTGTGGTGTTGGGCTTACAGACTCTCCTCTCAGCTGCCTGAGGATGCTCAGTCTGTTCCTGGCTTCCTTTGGATGAAGATGTAGAACTCACAGTATCTCCTGCACCATGCCTGCCTGGATGCTGCCATGTTCCTGCCTTGATGATAGTGGACTGAACCTCTGAACCTGTAAGCCAGCCTTATTTGAATGTTGTCCTTTATAAAACTTGAATTGGTCATGGTGTCTGTTCACAGCAATAAAACCCTAACCAAGACAACCATATTCCCTCATTTACTCTCAGTTCCATAAAAGAAAGCAATATGCCATGTTTCATCCACTTCGAACACTAAGATACAGGTCCTCTCTCTGTCTCAGAGTTAACTGTATCAGTGGAAGCTTGAGTATTGCCAAGATGATGATTTATAAATGTCTGCTAGGGGAGTGTGAAGAAATGTTTGCAGGAATGTATAATTTTTATTACAAAGAGTCTGCTTTCGGCATGCTTCAGGTTTCTCTAGCCCCCAAAGAAAATATTTAGAAGTTTGATTCCTTCTAAATTGCAGAAGTCTGAATTACAAGAGATCTGTCTTTAGGGGGTCTGGATAGAAATGTTGCCTACCTCATAAGGATATATAAAGAAGGAAAACATCATACCACAAGCAGAAATGCACAATGACAGGCAAGTTTTCCCCAGATTTTAGGAAGATTTCACACTGAGTTCAGAACAATTGGAAGTGAATGGGGTAAATGCAATCGAAGATTTCTCTGTATTCTGCTGTTAGAATAGCAACCACAAGACTTGAAAGGAGAATACCAAATACTTCAGTCTCCTCTGATTTCTATTCCATACTAAGAATTACAAAGGTTATGATAGCCAGAGAATTAGAAAGCAGCCAAGATGCCCATTTTTCAATAGACAGACCTGATGCAGCCCCTCCCCCGTCTTCCCAATTCACCATGTCTTTGCCCTGTAAAATATACAATTTTCTAGAGAAAGAACATGCTGGAACTATGATGTATACACAGGCTTTTCTCTTGTAGGAAATATTCATTCAGGTTATTGGACATATTGTATGGAATGTGTACTATGAATACTGGTTTTATCTTAACATTCCGTCATTGTCGGACTTCCTAGATATCTGAGAATGCAGAAGTTGTCTCCCTGGTACAGTGGATGAAAGCCTGCTAGATGTTAGCCTATTTGCAAGGTGCAATATGACATTTAGCAATGTATCTCATCAACTGCTAGATGGGTTAAGCAGAAGATCCTGGAATTAGAAATTCCTGGATCTGAACAGGTCTCCCTCCTTTAATATATGTATTATATGTATAATTTATATGTAAGTCATTAATGTATGTATAATATATAATAACTCAATAATGCATGACTCAATAAAATGCATACTGGAAAGGAAACAAGACTTTTAATATTTATAGAAAATAAAAGCAATGAAACTAATATGCATTTGAGTCAATACAATTATACAAAGAGTATATGGAATTAGTAAGACAACATTAAGAAATTCTTTCCTTAAGGACTGAAGGAGCTGAAAGGGTTTGCAACCCCATAGGAAGAACAACAATATCAACCAACCAGACCCCACAAAGCTCACAGGGACTAAAACATCAACCAAAGACTACACATGGAGGGACCCATGGCTCCAGCTACATATGTACCAGAGGATGCCGTTGTCTGGAATCAATGGGAGGAGAGGCCCTTGGTCCTGTGAAGGTTCAATGTCCCAGTGTAGGGGAATGCCAGGGCAGTGAAGTGGGAGTGGGTAGATGGGTCAGAGAGCACCTTCATAGAAGCAGGGTGAGGGGGGCTGGGATAAGGAGTTTTTCACAGGGGAAACCGGGAAAAGGAATAACATTTGAAATGTATATAAATAAAATATCCAATTAAAAAAAAACAAAAAAGAAATTCTTTCCTTCACCCACAATCAATTAAAATAAGAATAAATCAATGAAAGAAATTAGGTAAAATACTATAAAATGTAAAATAAAATGAAAATGGGGAAGAGTTACAAAATAATCCTCAATTCTGAGATTAGAAGATGATGAATCAAAAAGAGTTAAATGAGGACCCTAAATGAGATATTTGTACTATCTTTTCTAAGGATCGGGGAACACTGTGAGGAATGGGCTAAAGAGAATGTAAAAGCTGGAAGAGAGGAAGAAAGTTTACAAAACATCAACTTCTGCTCCATACACTGCTATTAGAGTCACAGATGCTTAGCAACTAGGGATTACCATGTAAGAATTGTCCCATCAAGATCCAGACAAACACTGGTAAAGCATTTTATATTTATACAAATCTATCTATCTATCTATCTATCTATCTATCTATCTATCTATCTATCTATCTATCTCTCTCTCTCTCTCTCTCTCTATATATATATATATATATATATATCAGTTAATTTTCTGTCTACAGTGCATAACACAGAGATAATTTATTGGAATTTTTGCTATAGTGATTCAAATAACTGTTTCAATTACTTGCTAGTTTTTAATCACTCCCTTGTCCAGAAAATGGGAATAACTTCAAAAATTGACATAATCATCTTTTAATTATTCACGGGAAAATGTTAACATTGTGAGAATCTGTTTTCCTTTCACGCTTTTTATCATTGTCGCTAAATAGAGGGATTAATAAAATCATTTGCCTGCAAACAAAAAAAAAAAGAAGGAGAGAAAAATCCAGACAAGGAATATGGGAACTTCATGGAACCCAACTTGTCAACACTAAGTAATCTATTATGAAGAATCCCAGAGTGTGTGGGGGGGTCAGGTCATTTTTTTTTCTTTCAGTTGTGAAACCATTGGTGGACACCAGGCACAAATAGAGAGTACCAACCAGGAAGTTAAACAGTGGCCCTGTTTAAGCAAAATGGGTCACACACAAAAAATATCATGAATCTGAGAAATGGACAGTTAGGAAAAGTAGGGGTGGGAGGTAAGTAGATACAGAGAAAGGTGGGGATTCATCTGAATATGAATTTTTTTCTTGGAGGATACTGTCAAAGAATTAATTTAATTCAATTTATATCTAAATACAGAGGTTATTTTTTTTACAGAAAAAGACCAATAGCTATGCAAATGCTATCAAAGTTTTGAAATATAAGGAGAAGTAAAATAATCAATGCAAATACAGCGGAGTTCCCTTCCATGAGAAAACAGCAGTTATCTAGTACCATCAAAACAAAAGCAGGAGCAGCGTGCTTATGTCACTGGAGGCGTGGGTTTGGAGGATCTCACTGCTTTGGAGGACACAAGAGAGAAAGAGTTCCTGAGTTGGGGGCTAGTGAATCCCTACAACTCACCAAGTACAGTTTGTCAGGCAATTCTAGAGGGAGCTATGTGGATACTAGACTCACGAGTCTTTACAGGAATAGGACTGTATTGGCAATCAGAATAGACACCATTCATGATACAGTCTAACAATGATGTCTGTTTTGTCCATGTTCAGTTAACATATGTGAGAGTAGATAAAAATATATTGATTAATTTGTAGAGGAAATTCTAATATATGTTAGGAATCAGGCTAGGCCACGATTATTGCTGGCTGCTTGTTCTAGCCAGATTTATAGAAGAATTTGGAGCTAATAGCAGAGCATCTCTGTAAAATATGGACTTTCACTGGAAGTGCAAGATGTGGTTGTTAAAGAGATTAACACCATAAAAAGACAAAAAGAAAAAGAAAGAAAGAACTAAGAACTTTGTGTTGGAATAGTAGGAAGGAAATTTCAAAGGCATCTCAAGATTTGGTTGGACTCTGCTCAGCATAGGCTCAAGGATATAAATTACAAATGCATATGAAAGACTTTTCCTTGAGGAGACAGAGCCGTTGGGACCCCTAGGGAAGTGTTTTCCTGGTTCAGTCACTCAGGGATGTAGAATGCTATACCAGCCATGGTCCAAGAGGCCTAGTAATTGTGTTGGTACCAAATCTTTGCCTCATCCAAATGATGTTGGTTTTGTAAACAAGTAGAATGCAGATGGATGGGGTAATGGAAACTTCCACTGATTCCAAAGGAAGGCTTATGAGGCCAGACAGTGTATCACAGCCTCAGACTCCACCAGGGATCCCCTGAGAGAACCACCGCAGAGTTCAAGTTCTTTCAAGTATATATACTGCTTGAAAAGTCTATAAACCATCTTGCTTCTCCTTCTCTAATAACACTGATGCATCTGTGCTTATGTCACAGCCCATGCTGACGCATCTTTCATTGCCCTCCTCATAAATACTGGTTCCCAATATCTTGTGTGAAGGTTTTTATGGTGTTTCATTGATGGTGATCATAAAAGAAAATATTGTCCACTATATAAACAATAATGAGAATGAGTTATTTGAGATATTAATGATATTTTGATTTGACATAGATCAGCTCAACTATATTATTTCCTGAGCTTTGAAAACCTTTGTCTGTCTGACTATCTGTCTGTCTGTCTCTTTCTCTCTTTCTATATATGTGTGAATCTCTCTGTCTCTGTCTCTCTCTGTCTCTCTCTGTCTCTGTCTCTGTCTCTGTCTCTCTCTCTCTCTCTCTCTCTCTCTCTCTCTCTCTCACTCTCTCTCTCTATCTCAGTATGTATACTACTCCAGCTGTTTTTCCCCCATGGGTTCCAGAGGTTAAATTCAGGACATCAGGGCTTCTACCTGCAGTTCCAAATCCACAGCCTTCCCTAACTCAAGCTGTAGCTATTACACAATTGTGTTCCATTATTGTCCATGCCCTTGCCTTTTAAACACTGCTGTTAGTAGGAAAAAAAATGAAGACCCCGGGTTGGTAGCAAAACATGCAAAGAATTCGTGATTGGAATTTCTCAATCAGAGAAATGGCCACTGAAATTTCAACAGATTGAATTTTTCTTCTAAAGTTAGAGGCAAATAATATTACTAATTTGGTACATAAGATAAATAATGGGGACAATGAGGACATAGTTCTCTTAGTTTTAGTAAGGTTATTCATAAAGTCTCTTATAGATTGTTTTTGGTTGTATCCTTATTCGTTAAACAGTGACATATAATGAGCTGTGCCAGCACTGAGGGAAATGTGTACTCTAATTTGACAAAGCTCTGTCATTCATTATGTCAAATACTTGATTTTCAATAACTGAGGTAAAGACGAGAAATGCTTATGTAATTTGCCAGTGAGGAAACAAGAAAGTGATAATATGACATGTCACAGTCACCGATCAGAATGATAGTTTGAACAATGTATTGAGACAGAAAATATAATTTGGTGTTAATATAAAGATTCTCGTTAGGGTAAGGATGACTGACATTTTTGAAGGATGCGGTGACTGCTTCAAAGTCTGCAAGCCTCCAGGGTCATCATACTGAACCGATTCTCTGGTTGAGACCACAGTGAGTAAGAGTGGGAATGAGTGTATCTGAAGCCCCAGAAACAGTGCTTCTCGGTCGGGGACTTCAGAGAACACGTCAGCACGTTTGCATGGCTCCAATGCTTTGGATATTTTCAGAATGGCTGGTCAGTAGAGCTAACAACCGTCTAATGCACACACCACTGTCTGACATAATTCACGAGCTTCCAATGTCTTGAGGATCATTACTACTGTTAACACTTTTCTATAAGCATCTGAGCTTAAGGCCTAATTTCATATAACAAAAAACTCTAGGTATTCATGCAAAGTATTGGGGATAAAATAAACTATCCAGGGATAACCTCATTACAAGTAAAATGAAAGACTACTGTTTTCCAGTGCAGCTATTGAAACCAGAGTCTCAAGTATGTTATACCAATACTTGGTGAAGTTGCATCTTCAACTCCTAATACTTTGAATTTTTTACATTAAAATTATGTTAGGACCTCTTTATAATTTCAGAGAATTATGTCACTACGGCTATATAATTGGCTTGACTTATAAAGCTGTATTTCTGACTGATGACTTAATGCAAATCTCATGTATAGATATAATAATATATTTTGTTTAGAATGTTTATCACAGTTGAGGTCACATTATTTTATTTTGTGTAACATTTTAAAGAAAGTTGCACTTAAGATATTATGCTGGTATTTTGAAGTATATTGGTAGACAATCTATCATTGTATTTTGAAGAGAATAACAAGAATATAAAGATTTGTTTATTATAAACAAACACAATTTTAGGGTGTATGTAAGCAGATCTTACCTAAGCGTGTTTAGCACATTAGAATTCAAAGTATAACAAACCTAATCTTTTATGGTATAGTAAGGAATCAAAAGTAAAGAACATTTTCAAAGTTGTCAATTATTTGGGGAAGAAACAGCTGAGGAAAAAGTCTTATGAAATATGTTATGTAGTAATTTTTTCTTATTTTCTCTCAATTCAAGTAGTTTGTCTTACATTGTCTTGCAATTCATATTAACCCTTTTACAAAGATATACCTTGTGTCCCCTTTTGAAATATGATATTTATATTTATTTGAGAGTTTCACAGATTTTGATTATTTATTTTTTAACTTATATTCTTCTCTCATACATTACAACTGGAAAGCAGTTTCCCTCTCTCCTTCTACTCTTCCCAGTCCCTTCCACACACTCCACTCCCCCTCTTCTTCCAGATAAACTCCTCTTCAGCCCCTGCCCCTCAAAAGAGGAGGCCTCCCAGGTATATCCATTGAACATGGCCTAATGGAATACAATATGACTGGGCACAACCCCTCACAAGGAGACAGCTGGACATCAGGCTTGCACTCCCTCTTGTGGTGTAGGCCACAGTTGGACTAGTCATGGGTTGACCACTCCCACAAGTTCTGTGCTCCATTGCACCTGTGTGTCTTGTAGGCAGGATAGATTGTTGGTTAAGGTTTTGTGGGTAGATTGATGTCCCATTCCCACTACTAGAGCCTTGCCTGTTTATAGAAGATGGCCAGTGGGTGCTCTATATCCCCCATTATTAGAAGACTTTACTAGGGTCATTCTCGTGGATTGCATGGAGCTTCTACATCTCCCTGCTACCCCCAACCACTTCAGCCCCAGTAGTTCTTGTTCTAAGAACTCTATCCCACCCCATGCCTCCTTTTCCCATATCTACCTATAAATTGATTCCATTTCCCTTTCCCAGGGAGATACATATGTCTGCCCTTGAGCTTTCCTTGTTATTTAGCCTCCCTGGGTCAATAGATTGTAATAAAATTGGCCTGCTTTTTTGCAATAAGTAATGCCCACCTGTAAGTGAGTACATACCATGTTTGTTTTTCTGGGTCTAGGTTACCTTGATGATCCTTTCTAGTTCCATCCATTTGCCTGCCAACTTCATGATGTCATTTTTTTTTGTTTTTGTTTTCTAACAGCTGAGTAATACTCTATTATGTAAATGTACTACATTTTCTTTATCTGTTCTTCTCTTGAGGGACATCTAAGTGGTTTACAGTTCCGGGCTATTATGAATGAAGCCGCAGTAAACGTGTTTGAGCAAGTGTCCTTGTGGTAGGTTAGACCATCTTTTGAGTATGTACCAGGAGTAGTATAGCTAGGTCTTGAGGTAGGTAATTCACAATGTTCTGAGGAACTTCCATATTGATTTCTATAGTGGCTGTACTAATCTGCATTCCCACCAACAATGAGGGAGTGTTTGCCTTGCTCCTATCCTTACCAGCATGAGCTGTCACTGGCGTTTTTGATCTTAGCTGTTCTGACTGGTGTAAGGTGGAATCTCAAATTACTTTTGATTTGCATTTCCCTGACGGCTAAGGATGTTGAGCATTTCTCTAAGTGTTTCTAAGGCATTTGTAATTCCTCTGATGAGAATTCTCTGTTTAGATCTGTACCCAATTTTTAATTGGATTGTTTGGTTTTTCACTCTCTAGTTTCTTGAGTTCTTTATGTATTTTGGAAATTACCCCTCTGTGAGATATGGAGTTGGTAAAAATATTTTCCTATTCGTTAGGCTGGTATTATGTTCTATTTACTATATCCTTTGCCTTACAGGAGCTTTTTGGTTTTATGAGGTCTTATTTGTTGATTTTCTTTTGTGCTTTCAAGATTGGTGTTCTGTTTTGGACGTTGTCTCCGGTGCTAGCCTGTTCAACACTCTCCCCCATTTTGTCTTCTATTAGGCTCAGTGTATCTGGCTTTATGTGGAGCTCTTTGATCCACTTGGACTTAAGTTTTGTGTGGAGTGATAGACATGGATTTATTTGCATTCTTCTAGATGCTTATAACCAGTTTGACCAGCATTATTTGTTGAAGATGCTTCTCAGTTCCAATCTGTATTTCTAACTTCTTAATCAAAAACCAGGTGTCCATGGGTGTGTGGATTTACTTCTGTGTTTTCAATTTGCTTACATTGATTCACTTGTCTGTTTTTATGCCAATACCACATGGCTTTTATTACCACTACTTTGCAGTACAGCTTGAAATCAGGGATGTGCTTTTATTGTAGAGGATTGTTTTATTGATCTTGGTTTTTGTTTTCTCCTATGAAATTGACTATTGTACTTTCAAGTTCTGTAAAGGATTATGTTGGAATTTGTATGTGATTGCCTTGAATCTGTGTTGCAATGAACCTTTGGTAGGATGCAATTAACTTTTACTATTTTAATCCTACCAATCCATATGCATGGAAAATCTTTGCATCTTTTGATACCATCTTCAATTTCTGTCTTTAAAGACTTGAAGCTTTTGTTACACATGTCTTTTACTTGCTTGGTTAGAGTTATACCAAGATACATTGTATTATATGTGGTTATTGTAAAGATTGTTGCTTCCCTAATTTCACTCAGTCCATTTTGTGTGTGTGGGGGGGGGTACTGACTTTTTTTTAGTTAATCTTGTGTCTAGCCCCTTTACTAAAGGTATTTATCAGCTATAGAAGTTCTGTGGTAGGATTTTAGGGGGTCACTTTTATATACTACCACATCATTGACAAATAATGATACTTTGACTTCTTCATTTCCAATGCATCCTATTGATCTCAAGTTGTCTTACTGCTTTTGATAGAACTTCAAGTACTATATCAAATAGATATGAAGGGTGTGTAGAGCCTTGTTGTGACCCTGATTTTACTGAAATTTCTTTGAGTTCCTCTCCATTTAATTTAATCTACCTATTAGCATGCTGTAAATTGTCTTTAATATGGTTAGTTATGTCCCTTGCATTCCCAATCTCTCCAAGACTATTATCAAGAAGGTGTGTTGGTTTTTGTCAAAGGCCTTACAGCATCTAATGAGATGATTGTGTAGGAGTTTTTTCTTTCATCTTTTTATATGGCAGATTATATTGACTGATATTTTTGTATGTTGAGCCATTCCTGCATCTACGGGATGAAGCCTACTTAATCATGTGGAAAATCTTCTTGATGTGTCCTTGGATTTAGCTTGTGAGTATTTTATTAAGTATTTTTGGGTATATGTTCACAGAGTAATTGGTCTTTGATTCTCTTTGTTGAAATTTTGTGTGGTTTGGATATCAGAGTAACTGTGGCCTCATAAAATGAATTTGGCAATCTTTCTTCTGTTTCTATTTTGTAGAGTGATTTGAGGAGGATTGGCATTAGCTCTTCTACACAAGTCTAGGAGCATTCTGGGCTAAAACCATCTGGCCCTGGGCTTGTTTTGGTTGGGCGTCTTTTATGTTATGACCCACTTTTCATTTCTAATTTTGTTCATTTGAATATTCTTTCTTTGCTTTTTAGTTACTTTGAATAAGTGTTTGCCTATCCCATTGATTTTCTCAAAGAACCAACTCTTTGTTTCCTTGACTCTTTGTATTGTTTTCTTTGTTTTTGTTTTACTGATTTCAGACCTCCGTTTCATTATTTTCTGCTGTCTGCTCCTCTAGGGTGAGCTTTCTTCTTTTCATTCTAGGCTTTTTGTTTGTTTTATCAAGTGTGCTGTTGAGTTGCTAGTATGCTATCTCTATAATTTCTTTATTTAGGCACTTAGGTCTATGAACTTTCCTGTTTGTACCTCTTTCATTATGTCAGAGTTATGGTATGCTGTGCATTCAGTCAACTTTAGGGAATCTTAAATTAATTTTTATGCCTTGGCCCAGCAGTTGATCAATAGAGCATTGTTCAGTTTCCATGAATTTGTAGGCTTTCTGTTGCTGTTGATATCAAGTTTTAATCCATAGTGGCTTTATAGCATGCAAGGTGTTATTTTTATTTTATTATATCTGTTAAGATTTTCTTTGTGACCAAGTATGTCTTTAGTTTTGGAGAATGTTCATGATGTGCTGAGAAAAACGTATATTATTTTGTGTTTGGGTGAAATGTTCTGGAGATACCTGTTGGCCTCATTTCATTCATAACATCTGTTAGCTCCAATACCTCTGTGCCTGATTTTTGTCTAGTTGAGCTGTCAGTTGGTGAGAGTGCTATATTGAACTCTCCCACTATCAATGTGTGAGGACTAATGTATGATTTAAGCTTTAGTAGTGTTTCCTCTACAAATGTGGTTCCCTTGTGTTTGGAGCATAGATCTTAAGAACTGAAAAATCATCTTGGTGGCTATTTTCTTTGAAGAGTTTCAAGTGCTCTTCCCTGTGTCTTTTGATTAATTTTGGCTTTAAGTCTATTTTGTTAGATATTAGAATGTCTATACAAGATTTTATTCTTAGGTCCATTTGCTTGGAAATCTTTTTCCAACCCTTCATCCTGAGGAGGTTAGAGAGGTTGACTTCCTGAAGTTGGAGTTTTCCATCTAGGATCTTCTGGAGGACTGGGTTTGTGAAACGATACTGCTTAAATTTGATTTTATCATGGAATATCTTGTTTCCTCCGTCTATATTAAATGAAAGTGTTGCTGGGTATAGTAGTCTGGGATGGCATCTATAATCTCTCAGAATCTTCAGAATATCTGCTCAGGCCTTTCTGACTCTTAGTTTCTCCATTGAGAAGTTGAATGTAATTCTAATGGATCTGCCTTTATATGTTACTTAGCCTTTTCCCTTGCAGCTTTTACTATTCTTTCCTTGTTCTGTATGTTAAGCGTTTTGAGTATGTGTCATGCCTTTAAACTAAAAGCAAAACAAAAGCACTAACAAAAGAAGAAGAAGAAGAAGAAGAAGAAGAAGAAGAAGGAGGAGGAGGAGGAGGAGGAGGAGGAGGAGGAGGAGGAGAAGAAGAAGAAGAAGAAGAAGAAGAAGAAGAAGAAGAAGAAGAAGAAGAAGGAGAAGAAGAAGGAGAAGGAGAAGAAGAAAAAGCAGACACAGAACACTTATGTACCTTATCCCAAAAGATGTGTCATTGACATGGGATTCAGACCATACCTTCCTTTGATTCCAAGCTTAATCAGAGCAGAGATGAAACAAATTGGATTCTGCTGTGGCCTTCTTAGCCATATGTAAGACATTCTGTAACTTTCAAGCATATGGAACTAGTTAGTGTATGTTCTGAATGCTAGAATTGCTAGTTAAGACTTGCCAGGAGGGCTGGAGAGATGGCTCAGTGGTTAAGAGCGTTAGGATCAGTGACTGCTCTTCCAGAGGTCCCGAGTTCAAATCCCAGCAACCACATGGTGGCTCACAACCATCCTTAAGGGGATCTGATGCTCTCTTGTGGTGTGTCTGAAGACAGCTACAGTGTACTTAAATATAGTAAATAAATAAATCTTTAAAAAAAAAAAGACTTGCGGAGAACTTTCTTTGGCCAGAAAACCTACTTGAAAAATTGCTGCTACAAAGCCACTCTGCCTTGTAAATTTGCTGACACTTCATAATGTTTGGCACTGTGGGAAGACAGAAATACATTGATCTATGTTTCTGATGTGGTATGCTCATGACAAGGAGGGAGAGCTTACACATAGTCTCACACACAGGGATATAATATACACAGCGCCACACATATGCACACATACACACACAAATATAAACATAAGCACAAACACACATGCACGAACACAGGTACATATAGCCACATCTATACACAGGCACACACAGACACACACGCACACACGCGCACACACACAGACACACACACACACACTCACACACACACACACACACACACACACACACACACACACGGCAGGAGTAGGGTGATAGAATATTTCCTCCAAAGCCTTTGCATGGTATTATTTTAGAGACAGGCAGGTAGATCAATAGAATAGAATTGAGGACCCAGAAATGATCCCACACACCTATGGTCACTTGATCTTTGACAAAGAATCTAAAACCATCCAGTGGAAAAAGGGTATCATTTTCAACAAATGGTGCTGGTTCAATTAGAGGTCAGCATTTAAAAGAATGCAAATGAACCTGTGGGAACTCCACATAAAACCAGATACACCGAAACTAATAGAAGAGAATATGGAGAAAAGCCTCAAACTCATAGACATAAGGAGAAATTTCCTGAACAAAAAAAATGGTTTATGCTCTACAATCAAGAATCAACAAATGGGCTTCATATAATGGCAAAATGTCTGTAAGGCAAAAGACATTGTCAATATGACAAAATGGCAACCAACAGGTTGGGAAAAGATCCTTACCTTATCTCCACCTGATAGAGGACTAATAGCCAAAACATACAAGGAACTCAAGAACTAAGATTCCAGAGAACCAAATGATCCTATTTAAAAATGGGGTACACAGTTAAACAAGGAATTCTCAATTAAAGAATATCAATGGCCAAGAAGCACCTAAAGAAATGTTCAACATCCTTAGTCATCAGGGAAATGCAAATTAAAACAACCCTGAGATTCCACCTAACACCAGTCAGAATGGCTAAGATCAAAAACTCAGGTGATAGCAGATGCTGGAGGGATGTGGAGGAAAAGGAACACTCCTCCATTTTTGGTCAAATTGCAAGCTGGTACACCACTCTGTAAATCAGTCTGGCAGTTGCTCAGAAAATTGGACATAATACTACCTGAGGGCCCAGATCATTCTTGGGCATACACCCAAAAGATGTTCTAACATACAACAAAGACACATGCTCCATATGTTCATAGAACACTTATTAATAATAGCCAGAAGCTGGAAAGAACCTATATGTCTTTCAACAGAGGAATGGATACAAAAAATGTGGTACATTTACACAATGGTGTATTTACATTTACACTAGGGTATTAAAAATGACTATATGAAATGCTTAGGCAAATGGATGGACCTAGAAAATATCACCCTGAGTGAGGTAACCCAATCATAAAAGAACACACATGATATGCACTCACTGGCATGGGGATATTAGTCCAAAAGCTCAGAATACCCAAGAAACAATTCACAGTCCATATGAAGCTCAAGAAGAAGAAAGTGTGGATGCTTCAGTCCTTCTTAGAAGGATGAACAAATACTCACAGGAAGAAATACAGGGACAAAGAATGGAGCAGGGACTGAAGAAAAGGCTATTCAGAGACTGCCACACTTGGGGATCTATCCCATATGCAGCCATCAAATCCAGTTTTTGTTGCTAATGCTAAGAAATGTTTGCTGACAGGAGTCAGATATGGATGTCTCCTGAGAGGCTTTGCCAGAGACTTACTGAAACAGATGAGGATGCTTGCAGTCAACCTTCAGACTGAAAATGGAGAACCAAATGGAGGAGTTAGGGGTTGGACTGAAGTTGATGAAGGGGTTGGCAACCCTATAGGAAGAGCAACAATATCAAGCAACCAGATGCCCCTGAGCTCTTGGGGCATAAGCCACCAAATGAAGAGTACACATGGAGGGACCCAGGACTCCAGAAGCATATGTTGCAGAAGATGGCATTGTCTGGTATCAATAGGAGGAGGAGCCTTTGGTCATGTGAAGGATTGTTTTCCCACTGTAGGGGAATGGCAGGGTGTTGAGTTGAGAGTGGGTGTGTGGAAGTGGGAGCATCTTCATAGTAGCATGGGGAGAGGGGGAGAGGGAATAACATTTAAAATGTAAATACATAAAATATCCAATTAAATAAATAAATAATAAGCAAAGGAAAAAAACTTATTTGGCCTTTGAACAATCTTATCCATGAAGAATAAGTATGTTCGTGGGGATAAAAGTCCAGGGACCTCAGTAATGGTATGGGGCTTCCTTTAGGAAGAAAACATATTTTAGGACATAGCTATGGTGTCCGCTTGATGTAGCATGTACAGACACAGTCTGGTTGAGTTTTCAACCTCCTCAACATGAGGCACGAGATGGTCGGCCTATTAAACTTCTGCTCTGGCATTGGAAAATTATATAGAGTTCTAGGCAAGAATCAGGCCAGGTGTCAGATTTGTTTTAGATCACTCTGTACTAATAACTGTCATCTGAACTTGCAAACTGAATAATGCCGAATAATGACTGCCACAGACAATCTCTATGGCATGGCTTCTGAGATTAATCCCTCTTCTTAGGCTAGAATATATGTATATTGAAATAATTCTTTTCAACACTAGATTAGATACATAAAAAAACATATTTTCTTCTTATGACTGCCAGAACAAACCACATACTGAATATCATAACATGTTCCACTGATTATTTTTTAGCATGCCAGAAAGGAAGCAGGAGACTCTACTGATATTTTTCAGCTGCACTATTTGGTCCACAATTACAGAATCTGTTTTCCTAATGTGTAATCCATACTGTTTAATCTCCCCAAAATAGCCTCTAGTCAGGGCCTCTAGTCATGTTTGACGTGGAGAGAGCTTATGTTCCTTATGTTTCACAAGCAACAGAAATGTCAAATAAGCAAATATCAGTCAGGCTCAGGGGATCAAAACAGCTGACACGGGCATTTCCCCAGACCACAGGCCCATGGGCCAGGGTAGCTCAGCACAATTCATTGTTCTATTCTTCTCTCAAAATAAGGTATAAGGTTTGTTCTCTCTCTCTCCCTCCCTCTCTCTCTCTCTCTCTCTCTCTCTCTCTCTCTCTCTCTCTCTCTCTCTCTCTCTCTCTCCTTCCCTCCCCCTCTCTCCCTCTCTCTCTCCCTCTCTCCCTCTCCCTCCTCCTCCCCTTTCTTCTCCCCCTCCCCCTTTCTCTCTCCCTTTATCATTCCCTCTTGCTTTGTCCCTCTCTTTCTCCTTCCCTTTCTTCCCCCTTTCTCCCCAGTAAATGCATGTTTTCTCTCTTTTTCTTTCTCTCCTTTCTTATTAGACACTGACAATTGACAACCAAACCAAGGGTCTTATACATATTATGTGAGGATGGTCTAACACTGAGCCGTATACCATTACTTTCATATCATGGATTTGTTAGTTATTTACCCAGTTGAGCACAGTAAGTGTTGCAATATAAATGAGCCTCATTGAAAGGGTAAATGTTGGGTTTTTAAGATGGGTAGTTGATTGGTCCTATTGTACAGACCACAGGAGAATGGAACATATATTGAAACTGTAGGGAATTAGGTGAAGGAAACAGTTTGTTTATTTTAAAATTGAGATGATTTTAGGAGTGACATGAAGGTGTTGGTACCAGCAGCATAATTTTCACTGTTTCTGAATGAATGTCAATCATGTTAAGCTTGTATTAATTACCTGAAAGAGGATAACAGGCATTTGACAAAAGAAAGAATTGCTGTTTCAAAACTTGTCCTGGTCATTTGAGTAGTGAATTCTGAAACAAAAAGGAATCTCACTGACTTAGGCAATAAACAACAATTTGCCTAATCTATAGTACAACCCAGACACCCTGAATTTCCAAAGTGAACCCTCCGAAAGCTAATAAGTCAACACAACCAGGTAGACTAGCTGCACAGCACCACTCTCTTTATGCCCATAAATATCAAAGCAAACCCTATTTGCAATTCCACTTCCAACCTACTTGCAAATGATGTCATTATGCAGACCTAGCTTTGGCATGGAGACATAATTAGTATTCAGTCTGACAGAAAACCATTTCATTTGATTCCATGGGCTGAGATCCAACAGCCTCCCTATATATATGACAGCATAGAAAGCATGCACTTTGGGTAAGCAGACTTGGCATTGGTATGCCAAAAGGTGACCTGGGATGGGAAAAGGGACAGAACAAGGTTGGAAGGAGCGATGGAACACAGGGAGCCATCAAGGCTCAAAACTATCCTTAATTTATGCTCTATATACAAAGAATGCTTTATTTAATAAAGATTCTTAGGTCCTGTTAGTCATGCTATCTGACTAATTTATGAACATCATCATGATTAACTTTTCACCCCCTCCAATTACAGAAATTAACTCAGGGATTTATCTGGAATGAGAATCATATCCCACACATTAACTGGCTTTTATAATGTGAACGGATGCTCTGTTTTGCTTCTTTAACATGGTGATTCCATCTACAGGACCTGAGTGGTTTTGATTGAGTTGGGAACCATCTGTGAAATGTGTTTAATTGACTTTGGGATTGCAATTAACCAACGATGGAATTTAATGCTCAGGATTTGTCTCCACTCTTTTTTTTCTATTCTGTGCCCTGGTAAAATAACCTAAATATACTTCCTCAACAGACTCCCTTGTCCCATGCCTTCAAGAGTATGTACTTTGATGATTACCTAAAATACCCTAAGTCTGAATTGGGTCAGTTGAGTTACTGTTGTCATTTGAAAATCCACCTGTATTGTATTGATGTTGCATCCAATAGATCATAATTACAGAGTTCATGTCATGAATGAAATGACAGTGACTCACACTTGCCACAGTTACTTTAACCGCTCTTTTCTGACAACCCATATCCTGTCCAGCATTCTTGGCTAGGGTTTCAGATACACTGGTTAACACAATAGTTGGGAAAGCCAAACTCAGACACAAGTGGGTAGAGATATATGGTGGGGTGTTGTGGAAATCTTGGATTTTATTCTGTTTCTTTTATGAAAGGGAAGTGAAACCATCAACTGAACTTCAGTATTGGGGATGGAGATGGTTAATTTGAGAATAACATAACTTATGCATCCGTAGTTTCTAAGGACACAATGAAAGATTACCACAAAGGGCCCATTTGAGATTACCAGTTTCAAGAAATTGGATTGCTGTGAGTATAAAAGTCTCTTTTATTTCCTCAGATGAAGTGATGAGATGAGAGCCATACCCAAGCTGTGCAAATCATAGCTAAAGAGTTTCTTTATCTGTTCTAACTATCCCTAGGCCTAGGCCTGGAAGCTTCTAGTCTCGGTACAGTTTAATCTTCCACACTGACTGATTCAAACTGGCTTCTCTCAGTTCTTTACTGAATTGCTCTGCTTGGCTTCATAATAACTTGGGCAATATGTTCCATCTTCTGGCTTCTTCTAATTCTCTGACTCATTCTGTCTTCACTTGTATCTAGCTTGTTCTCTGTGTAACCTATCTCAGTAAAACTGCCACCTACACACAAAATTCCTTTCTTTCTTTTTCTTCCTTCCTTCCTTCCTTCCTTTCACTGCTCTTATGTAGCTCCTTCCTGTACTATTGTATGAGTTCAACATATCCTATCTCTAACTGTTTCTGTCAAATCTTTCTCTAATTCATCCCTTTGTCTTCCACTCAATTAGACATCACTTTCAAAAGTAGCTTATTCCTCTACCAACTAATCTTACCTTAATTGTTAGGGATTAAAGGTGCATGCTAAGAGCATGTTGCTATTCCAGGTAGATAATACTGTAATTCAGGGTGTGTTTTCACTCTGGCTAGGTCATATAGACCTAGAAGGTTGTTGGATATGATCCCTTGCCAGAGCAGCCATGTTGCTGAATTATAATTCCTCTTCAGGAAAGACCTTGACAGAGTCTGCAGCTGTGAAGTGCATCTTACTCCTGCCAGAGAAGTGTAGCCCACATGCTTGAGTGTTTCCCAACTAGTTACCACCCAAAGAGAGGGTAAAAGATACTTGGAGTCTTTTCCCCTCCTTAGTTTGACTAAACTTTAAATAAATTTACTTTCCTCTATCAGTTTCCAAGTCTTATTTCTCTTTTAATTACAGGGAATCCATGTGGTAGGTTTATGATCCAACCCAAAGGACCCGTTGACACTGGTGTTACAGATGTAAGCTTCAGGAAATTACTTTTCTTTCTTAGCTTGGTTTTGATTTGAAAAAGGAAAGAACAAATCTGGTTTAGGAGCAGTGAGAGGATATGGCCCCTTTTGTAGGTAGGAATGTAATGGAGAAGATTTGATTGGTAAGGATTCTGGAAACATTAAACTTCAGAAGAAAAGAAAGTTGAAATGTAGATACAATAGAAAGGTACAGTGTATGTGGCAGTTTGCTATGAATATCCAAGGAAAAGTAGTTGAGTTTTGGCAGTTAAACATTCATATGAGATAGAGCATAAAGCCCTTCTAGGGAACTGGACTTGTTAAGCTGAAGAGTAATCTTTGTATAGTAAGTTTCATCCAGTGACTAGAAAGGGATGAAAAATGTGAGAAAAAATTCATACTGGTTTCCATAGTAGTTACGTTAATTTCCCAGCAATGATTTATTTTTTTCTAGATATGGCCAAATATTACCTTCAATACCTACCAAATAATAACTGTTCTAACAGGGTGATGTGATAAGCAGTTTTTACTTTCACTTATACCTCTATGGTAATAAGTAATGTTGGGCACAGTTAGGTTAAAGAAATGTCTATTTGGATTCTTCGGCATTTTTAAAATGAGATTTCTTTTTAGAATTTTTCATGATTTATTTATTTTATATGTATGAGCTTTTTTCATTAATTAATGTATTTACTTTACATTTTGATTGGAGCTTCTCCTCTTAATCCCTCCCTCTTACCTCAAATTGTATGTTCCCTCCCTTTTTCCTCAGAAAAGGGGAGATATCCCATGGCTATCAACCCTTCTTGGCATATCAAGCTGTAGTAGGAGTGGGCACTTTTTCTTCTATTGAAGCTAGATTAGGCAGTCAGTTTAGGGGAAAGGAGCCCACAGCAAGGCAATAAAGTCAGAGAGAGCCTCTGCTCCTGCTGTTAAAGGTCTCACATGAGGACTAAGCTATACATCAGTTACATATGTGTAGAGGAATTAGGTCCATCCCATATATGCTCTTTGGTTGATGGTTCAGTCTATGTGGGTCCCTATGTGCCCAAGGATAGTTGATTCTACAAATTTTCTTGTGATATCCTTGATGTCTCTGGTTCTTTCAGTTCTTCCTCTTCCACAAAATTTCCTGAGCTCTGCCTAATGTTTGGCTGTGGGTTGCTGAATCTTTTTTATTCAACAAATGCATGTCTGGTGCCCATGGATGTTAGAAGACCCCAGAGTCTCTATAAATGGAATTATGATGATTGTGAACCACTGTGTAGATGCCGGAAACCAAACCCAGGTCCTCTATAAGAGCAAGAGCCTGTGACTGGTAAACCATTTCTCTAGGCCACAAATTGTGCTTTAATTACTGAAACATTTGGATCCTCAAGTATTTTTGATATTAGATCCTTGTGATGTATCATTTGTAAATATTCCTGTTCTATTTTGTCACTTTCATTTTATAATTGCTTCCTTTGTGGTATAGAAACATTTTAATTTGATGGATTTTACTAGTTTACTTTTGTTTTTATTACAATTTTGGGATAATGTTCATAGGAATCACTGTGTAGACCAACATTGTAAAGGTTCTTCCCTACACTTTCTTAAACTAACTTTGTAGTTTTAAGTCTTAAATGTATCTCTTTCATGCTTTCTGTGTTAACCTTGTTAATGGTGTTATATTATTGCCGAAGTGCATAGTTCTTCATGTGAATGCATAGTTTACTCAACACATTTTAGTGTTGAGATAGTTTTGTTCTCACTGTGTGTCCTGGGTAACTTTGTTAAAAATTGGCCATAAATGTATGGATCATTTCTCTGCTATTCTGTTTAATTTGTACCTGTTTTTTATTCTAGCAATAAAATATTGAATTACCTTATCATTGTTACAAATTAGATAGTGTAAGGGTATCACTAATTTCTACTGAATATTGTTTGTGGTTTTTTCCCCCCTATGAATTTTAGGATTTTTTTTCTAGTTCTGTAAATCCTATCCCTGCTTTTGAAACTGTGAATACATTTTGATAGCATTAATGTTTCAGTTTACTTAAGACTCAAAGATACTAAGTTGGAAATCTCAGTGTGAGTAGTAACATATAACGCAAATCTGGGCCATATTAGCTCTCAAATGACTTTTCTTATAGTATCTCTTATATATGTAACCCTTTTATTTCTGTTTTTAGTTTTTTATTTTCTTTCTTCTTTGACACTATATATGAATTTATACATGGAAGAAAAGTATGCTTTTCTATTGGATGAATGATTTTCTCTTATAATATTCTCTAAATAAAACTAAATATTAACTGAAATTATTTGATTCATCACTGTTGTCAAGCTTAATGACTTAGCCTGTTTGGTTTACTCTAACATGTTAAATTGCAAGTTACAGACTAGTGGACATTCTCCATAACTAAACAGAAATTTATGTTATCTCATCACAAAATAAAATTCAATTAATTTCCTTTGTATTTAAATAGTCTACCATCTAAAATATTTTAATTTTTTTCATGTAGTTAAAGTGATATCTTTCACAATTTATTTCTGGAATTTTTTTGTGGGGCTAACTTAATATTAGGTAGAATTTGTTTATCAAAGGAGCTTGTACCTTAGACAGTAGTCACTGACATAATAAAGGACATTTCTCATTATACATAAAGCAACAAGCATCAACAACTTAGACAAAATGTGTTAGTGTCTGCATCAAGAACCAGCTTGATCTTAATTGCTGAACCATCTTTTGAGCGAGGGGACCCCATTGCAGGAGTTAGGGGAAGGACTGAAGGAGCTGAAGGGGTTTATAACCCCATAGGAAGAACAACAATATCAACCAACCAGACCCCCCAGGGCTCTCAGGGACTAAACCACCAACCAAAAAGTACACATGGAGGGACCCGTGGCTCCAGATACATATGTAGTACAGGCTTTCCTTATCTGATATGAGTGGGAGGGGAGGCCCTTGGTTCTGTGGAGCTTTGATACCCCAGCATAGGGAAACGCTAGGGCAGTGAGGTATAAGTGGGTTGGTGAGTAAGGGAGCACCCTCAGAGAAGCAGTGCGGAGGGGAAATAGGATAAGGATTTTGTGGAGGGGAAATTGGGAAGGTGATAACATTTGAAATATACATAAATAGAATAACAATAAAAACAGCTTGATCATTTCACTATGTCAGTTATCACAGTGCTGAAGTTCCTGCCCTGACCAAAAGACAACTTCTTTAAGACTTGAAGGATTCAGAGACCTTCCATGACATTCTGATTCCTCCTCCCCATTCTGTCTCTGCAGCTCTTTGATTATCTGGTTTTTCCTTTCTTTTCTCCTTACTAGCCTCTCTATAGTATCATTTCATCTTCATGCTAATTGCATTAAGCATCTTTTATAATGTAAATGAAATTTAAAATTCTAGAATAAAATGTCTTGTACAAATTAACCTTCTATCTTATCTTACACAAAAATACACATGATGGAAAATAAAGTTTATAAACAAACAAGATTATCTGCATACATTCAAACATAGTAAACCATGAGAAAATACTGACCAAAAGTAAAACTGCTAGCTCTCTTCTGAAGAACAAGACTACAGAAGCATCTTTCCTTATGAATTTCTACCTTATTGGATTCAATCATAGAACATGAGGTTCTTGAAAGAGGACATCCGCTATTTAATAGAATAAGAGGTGTAGATAAAGGAGTCATACATGTTGATTTCTAGTACCAGAAAGGACAGAACAAAGGCCCCCAGGGTAGTATAATTCAATGAGAAAATAAGACCAATGATAAATCTGGTAGACTGAGGAAAGTGGAGAAAAATTAGAATTGAGGCCATGTATTGGGAAATCTGAAATTAGAGGGTTTAGATTTTCCTCCAAGTGGAATGGTTTACATAAGGAAAGAATATGACCTAATTTCAATTTCTACATATTACAACTGTTTTATTTTATGGGGGAAAGAGAAAGGAACATCTAGATAAAAGGAAAACATTGGCACATTGATTAAAATATTATTATTATGGGAGGCCATGCTCAGGTTAGTAGTTCAACCTGTGGATACTGAGAAACAGCATGAACTGACCAGATTCAGCAAATTTTGGGGCATAAAACTGAGAGGATATCCTTATTGATTGTGTGTGTGTGTGTGTGTGTGTGTGTGTGTGTGTGTGTGTGTGTGTGTGTATCATGAGAGGACAGAAAGGTAAATCAAGAATGGCCCTAAGGTTTCATAGTTTATTTAGAGAAATATAAGCAAACCACTACTCATTATATTATACTATACACTTCCCAATGGAATTTGCTTCTTTTAGTTGTTATACGGAAATGAGACATAGTGCCTTTAAATATTGCCTTGAAAAGAAAATACTTATATTAGTTATGTTTCTTTTAACAGTGACCAAATACCTGACAAGAAGCAACTTAGGGGAAGGGAGCTTTATTTTAGCTTATGATTTGAGGGGATACAGTCCAGAGTGGAACGGAAGGATCTGTGAAAGGAACACGAAGCTAAAACTGTCCAGACCCTTCAATGTGATGATCCACTTTCTTCAGTGAGACTCTACCTCCACAAGTTTCTATTGTCTTTTCAAAGTAGTGCTAACACCTCTGCACCAAGTGGCTGGGTGCTTGATCCAATGGGTACATTTCACTTTCAAATTATAAGATTCGAACTGACTTTCACTAACAATAATAATGCAAATTGTAGGATAATATAAGTAAGACTAACAATGATTTAAAAGAATAATTTTGGAAACATTATGTTAGAGAAGATACATAGAGTTGGGACAGTTGAAAGTTTTTATGATAATGATTATATAATAAAATATGAACATAGAGCTATGACTGAAATCACAGATGTGAATAGGCAGTAAGATGTGAAATAATAAAAGATTAGATATTAGATGAGGGTGAGGATATATTCCTGAGTGTTATGAGCAATAGGAAAAGTAGCATGTTGCTGTGCACTGGTCGTAATTCTTTTCCTAAGATAGACAGACATCTTGAAGGTTTATTCCTCAGACTCATGGTATTGAGATGTGACAGAACATTTGCAAAATGGATTCTACATGGAAGTTCTTGAGTCACTGGGGGACACACTTAGAGGGATTGTAGGGCATTTGTCTCTCTGAGACTATTTTGAGATGCAATGTCTTCCTCAGGCAAGCACTTCCACCAGGATATGATATAGTCAAGACAACCCTTGTAAGAGATGAACTGATATAAGTAACAGACTTTTGACCTTCTAAAACAATGAGAAAAATAACTCACATTTCTTGTACAGTTAGCATCTATCAGTTAGTTTGCTACTGTAACAAAAATGGCCTATATACAGGCTTGGAGATAAAGATGTTAGGTTTGAACAAACTCAATTTGTGAGACATCATAGTTGAAATTCCTAGTAGTCTTAAAAGAGTTAAAGGAAATTATGAAGAAAAGTTTAGCTTGGAAATTTGGGTTGGAGAAGCAAAAAGAAAGGTGATAGCCATACATTTTCATAATTTCACATAAAACAAAAATATACACATACTAAATATTGATAACAGAAACTATTGAAGCACCAAGATTTAGAGACAAACCGAAAGAAATACGTCTTTAATTGAATTTAAGAGTATTAAGGAACACTATTAGCTTTGGATTGGAAATTACCTCTGATAGCTCATGTTTTGAAATTTGAGTACCCCACACAGCACTGTTCAGAAGTAAATTCTTCAAAAGAAGATTGTATCATTGGGGCTCTAGATTCGTCGACGATTTGCCTACAGATGCAGTAATAACTTTAAGGTACTACTTTAGTTTTATTCGCTGAGGATTTTCATCACATGGAAATGTGAGTAACACAGATGGGTTATGACAAAGAAGTGTCTATAACGAAGGGTTAGAGTAAAAAAGCGTATTATGAAAGTGGAAATGGCCACTGGTACCCAAGGTTTCCAACACTCAAAGGATGAGTTCTAAATGTCTCATGGATGGTCAATGTGAATGTTATCAGATGCACCTAAATGGCTGCGGTTTTAATTTTAGAAGAGACAGACACAAAGTGAACCTGAAAACAGACTCAATTAAGAAAAACAACTATTTGTAAGTTTATTAGTCTTTGCCTCTGGGAACTTTGTCTCTCTGTTTTTTATGGTTTGGTATTAAGAACACATATATTCCAATAAAATATGCTTTTACCATCCAAGTGTTAAATTTATTTTCCAGACTACATGTGGAAATTCCTATAGAAGAGATTGGAAGAGAGTCCCTTTCCCCTTGTTCTGACTCTGTCTTTACTCATTAATACTGTTGTGGCTATTGTTGTCATTGTCATAGTTATTGTCATCATTGTTAGAAACTGCAAAGTGCTTACCATATAGAAAACGTTCAGTAAGTGTTTAAATGATAGGACAGGAGGTGGGAAGATAGCTTAGTGTGTAAAATGTGTGTTGTGCAATCATGAGGACCTGATTTTAGATCCTTAATATTCATGTAAAAGCCAGGCATGGAAGCAAGTGTATGTAAACCTATGCTTGGAGACAGTGGACGTCTAGTGCCTCACCTGCTAGCAAATAAGCCAATACGATGAACTGTGGACTTGACAGAGACCTTTCTCAAAAAATCAAGTTGGTTCATAAGAGTGGAGGATACCCACTGGTCCACATTTGGCCTCCACACATGTACACATAGCTGAGCACATCCTCCTAGGCATGTGTATGCACATGTAAACAACATGTGTTTACACACACACACACACACACACACACACACACACACTAAAATAATTTGAGTTTAAGGTAGATAATTAGAGATTGGGAAATGGCTGAGTTTTTAAAGTGTTTGCTGTGCAAGCATGAGGATCAGGAATCTATGTTAGATGACTAACAGCTAAAAAAAAAAAAAAAACGAAAAAAACCAAAAGCAACAAACAAACTGACAGACAAACAAACAAACAAACAAACCAATAAACCAACAAAAATCAATTCCAATGCTGGGGAGGCACAGACAGAGGATCTCTCAGGCGCACTGAATAGCCAGTCTTGCTGAATCAGTGACCCTCTGGTTTGGTGAGAGTCCCTGTCTCAAAAACTTAGATGTAGCACAATAAAGGAAGGTGGCAGATCACAACCTCTGGCCTCCACATATATGCACATACATGGGCACATTCACTCTCACAGATGCATGTACACACACACACACACACACACACACACACATCATTACATACATGTGCATGCACACCTGTGAAAACCCACATAATTAATCATTTTAAATCCTGTAGATTGGTTGTAATCACAGTGGGTTTATGATGAGAACTTTGCCATGTTTCAGAACTTTGCAAGACAGAAGCATGGTCCAGTATGAGTCATTCTCCTCTTCGTGAGGAACTCGAAATAGAATTCCCTGCTGATGGCCGGGTCAGAAGGGCCACATCAGATGCAGTGTTCTAGAAACAAATTTGTTGCAGTAGAAATGCTTATTACTATACCCAAATAATAAAATTGGTTTTTAAAATGCATTCCCATCTACCTTTAAAAATAAGTTTTGTTTTAATATTCTATAGTAAGAATAATTATAATCATAGTCCATTGGAGGCCTGTAAAGAATCCAAACTCCTTGTCCAAGTTAACATTGTATGCAAAGATAATGGATGCTTTCAGAGCAAGGTGGCGGAGCTTATGTTAGTTCTGACCTAAACTTTAAAAAGTCTGAGAGAGATGGTTTTGTCAGGAACCTGAAAACCACGGCATATCTATAAACAGAAGTGATTTATATTTTCAAAAATATTTAGGACAAGTAATTGCTCCTCGCTAATACCTGAAAATACAGAGAATAAGCGTTCACTACAAACACTACTTTCGGTAGTATTTTGTGCTAAGAATGTTAATGCTGAAATTCACAAAGCTATTCCCTTAGACAAGATGTCATCCCACACCTTAGCTATTTCATTATGTACATACTCTTGGCCAAATATTTACTCTTCTTGACTGTGAAGCAAGAGATCCTAGGTCGTACGGTCTGTTCCCGTTGTGTTATGGATGTCTTTACCCTCTACTGATTTATTTTTTCAAGCTAACTTTGCACTTCAGGCTGCCTTCGCCAAACTGTGCTTCAGCTGTGTGCTCCTCAAGGCCCTATTATCTGGAATCCACTTCTGGTGATCTCACAAAAGCTTGTCACACAGTGAAGGGTTAAGTCGGGGAACTAATTGTGAGTGTTTGCGCATCAGGATTAAGACTGTACAACTAGTAATTGATCCTTTCTTATTTCTAATCCCAGAGGAAGAGGAACTTGGACTCTACTAGTTCTCAGGCTGAGGCTGGAGAAGGATAAGTCTGAGAGTGCATGTAGATTTATAACACTTGGCTTCACTTTAGTGTCTGTGATTTTCAATTCCTGTGACATTTTAACCATCTACCTATATGATACATCATGGACTGATCCCATATTTATCTAATGGCAGCTCAATACCAAGCTTTAGTTTTATACTAAGTCTACAATGGTGGGAAGATAACCAGAACCTTAAAATGTTTTCAATATTGTAAGAATAATAGATAGTCCTAACATAGTGAGAATAGTCTAGGCAAAAGGATGGTAGATGCTATGCTCTGAGTCCCCATTAGCTGTAGACATTTATGCTAATTTGTATTGGGGAGATCAGGTTCCTTCCACAAATATTCTTAGTTTAACAACTTCTCTTACCCAGTCACTCTTACATATTTTTCCAACAGGATTCTTTTTGAAGTTAGGGATGTTAGGTGTGTTTGCATTCTAACCCAATATTGTATGATTGTATTGTTTGATTGAGCTTTAAACCCTGCTCAAACTGATGTACCTAAGGAATAGACATTGATTTTTGAAAGCTCATGTGTGTGCTATAATTTACAAGAATTTTTCATTTCTGCCTAACAGAAATTCAGGTAAAATGTTAATAAGATACTATGGTATATTTCATACTAATTTATGAAACATCTGTTTGTATGCTATTCTTTATTTGATAATTCTGAGAATGTAATCATACTTTTGCATCACATTCACTCACTTTAAAATTGGAGTTTCCATTTTTCCTTACTATGTTTGCTCATTTACTTCTGGATAAAGATTAAAATGACTGCCCACTTGAGATACCAGTATGTAAAAACCTCTGGCCTCTTCCCTGTCATGGAAAATAATATCTCCTGGATTAGAAATAAGAAAGGATCAATTAGTTGTGCAGTCATAATCCCGATGCACAAACACTCATGGTTGTTTCCCTGACTTAACGCTTCCCTGTGTGACGACACTTTGTGAGGTCACCAGAAAAGGTTTCCAGGTAACAAGGCTGTGAGGAGCCCACAGCTGAAGCATGGGTTGGTGAAGGCAGCCTGAAGTGCAAAGTCAGCTTGAAAAAGTGAATAAGTGAAGCACAAAGACATCCATAACACAGTGGGATCTCTTGCTTCATGGTTAAGAAGAGCAAATACTTGACCTAGAGTGTGTACATAGTTAAATAGCTAAGGTGTGGTATGATACTTTGTGTAAGAAGTAGCCATTTCCTTACACTCAGTACAGTTGTCAAGTGTTCAGTTGTACATTATTCTGAATCATAGTTTGCTATGAATGGAATGTTCTTCAGCATTTCTCATGCGAATTGCTGTAATTCTCTTTCTACTTTTCCGATTGACATCATGGTCAAAAGAAACTTGGAAGTGAATGGATTTATTTCACCTTGTACTTCTAGAGAAATGTCTGTCACTAAGGGACATCAGAGAAGGAACTCAGAGCAGGAATCTGGAGGCTGGAACTAAAGCAGAGGCCATGGAGGAATGCTGTTTACTGATGTGCTTCCCATGGCTTGCTCAACCTGTTGTTTTTTGTGGGTTTTTTTTGTTTTTTGTTTTTTTTAAATATAACTCAGAATCACCTGCCCAGGAATAAAACTATATATACAATATCTGAGCCCTGTTGTGCCAATTATTAATCAGGCAAATACCCTATAGACTTGACTACAGTCCAAATTGATAGAACGGTTTTTCAATTCAGGTTCCTTTTTTTCTCTATATATCTAAGTTTGTGACAAAAACTAATGAGGACACTGGTCAAAAGAGGAGGAAAATAGAGTAATGCTAAGAAAGTCAGAGGAAAACATTTGTTAGAGTTAAAGATCTTTATGTGAATCCTCAGAAGTGATTCTATTGTAGTAATAGCCATATTTAAAATCTTACTTGGCCTTCTGAGGATGCTTCAACAATAGCATACTGAAGGGTGGTTGCTGAAACATTTTTCCTCCTCTATAGTATTCAGAAATATTTATTTTCAGCCACTGACCATCTAACCTTACTTTTTTTCCAAAATATTTTTATTGGATAATTTCTTTATTTATATTTAAATGTTATCCCCTTTCCCAGTTTTCCCTCTGGAAACCCCCTATCCCATCCTTACTACCCCTGATTCTATGAGGGTGTACCCACTCTCACCAATCTAATCCTGTCTCCCTGCCCTAGCCTTCCCTTTCACTAGGCCATCGAGCCTTCACAGGACCAAGGGCCTCTCCTCCCTTTGTTGTCTAACAAGGCCATCCTCTGCTACATGTGGCTGGAGCCATGAGTCCCTCCCTGTGTACTCATTGGTTGGTGTTTTAGTCCCTGGGAGCTCTGGTGTGTCTGGTTGGTTGACATTGTTGTTCTTCCTATGGGGTTGCAAATTCCTTCAGCTCTTTCAGTCCTTTCTCTAAGTCCTCTATTAGGGATGCCATTCTTAGTCCAATGGCTGGCTGCAAGCATCCGCCTCTATTTCTCATGCTCTGGCAGAGCCTCTCAGGAGACAGCTATATCAGGCTTCTGACAGAATGCACTTCTTGGTATCTGCAGTAGTGTGTGGGTTTGGTGTCTGTATATGGGATGGATCCCCCGGTGGGGCAGTCTCTGGATAGCCTTTCCTTCATTCCCTGCTCTACACTTTGTCTCCTTATTTCCTCCCTTGAGTGTTTTGTTCCCACTTCTAAGAAGGACTGAAGTATCTACACACTTCAGTCTTCCTTCTTCTTGAGCTTCATATGGTCTGTGAATTGTATTTTAAGTATTCCAAACTTTTGGGCTAATATACACTTATCATTGAGTGCAGACCTTGTTTTTCTTTTGTGACTGGGTTTTCTCACTCAGGATATTTTCTAATTCCATCCACTTGCCTAAGAATTTCATAAAGTCATTGTTTTCAATAGCTGAGTAGTGTGTAAATGTATCACATTTTCCATATCCATTCCTCTGTTGAAGGACATTGGGTTCTTTCCAGCTTCTGGCTATTATAAACAAGGATTCTATGAACATAGTAGAGAATGTGTCTTTGTTATATGTTGGAGCATCTTTTGGGTGTATGCCCAGGAGTGGTATAGCTAGGTCCTCAGGTACTATGTTCAATTTTCTGAAGACCCACCAGACAGATTTCCAGAGTGGTTGTACCAGCTTGCAATCCCACCAACAATGGAGTGATGTTCCTATCTCTCCACATCCTTGCTAGCATCTGCCTATGCTCAAGAAAACTGAAAATCTGGAGGAAATGAACAATTTTCTAGACAAATACCAATTACCAAAGTTAAAATAGAATAAGGTAAACCATCTGAACAGTCCTCTACCCCCTGAAGAAATAGAAGTAGTCCTTAAAAGTCTTCCAACCAAAAAAAAGCTCAAGACCAGATGGCTTTAGTGCATCTCTTTCTTAATGGAGTTCTCAGAACTAAAGAGTGCTTATAAAGTGCTTATCATAGCAACTACCACATAGTAAATACTACAAGATATAGGTTCTGACAATGATGAGAAAGATGGTGTTAGAAATACTGTGAACCTCAGGTGGATATTAATTCACTCTGGATCTTCTCTCTTCCCTCAATGGTACATTGGATTGCATCTCACATGCCTCTCTTTCCACTAAAACATGCCTAGCTTATTCTGTGTTAGCTACTTTCCTTGTGGTTGAGACAAAGTACCTGACAGAAATCACTTAAGTAGGGGTTGGGGATTTAGCTCAGCAGAAGAGCGCTTGCAAGGCCCTGGGTTCGGTCCCCAGCTCCGAAAAAAAGAAATCACTTAAGTGAGGAGAGGTTTATTTCAGCCCATAGCTTAATGAGGTTCATTCCTCCTTGGTGAGGAAGACATGGCACCTGGGCTCTATGTGGTGGCAGATACTTGCATAGATGTCTGTAAGTGTGGTGCTGACTACTAAGCAGAAAGCTTGGCCTGAAGCTTCCCAGCAGTAACACTAAACCCACAGCCCTTTATCTTCATGCCTGCCTGGTAGACCCCATGTCTAAAAGGTTCCACAAAGTCCCCATATAACACCAACAGCTAGATATCAAATGTTTAAACCCACAATCCTGTGAAGGACAGTTCACATTCAAGTCATAGCATGTGCCTAGAGAGTTTCAGGGCATCTGTAAACAAGCCAAACATCATAAGTTGCTGTTTGAAAAAGGACTCTTGATAATTCCTATAAATCCATTCAACTTAAACCTTGGCAGTCAATGGGAATATGAGTCAATATCACCATGGTCCATCTATCCCTGAGAAGATTGTCAAATCAGCTCCACCGAAGTGTCACATACTTAGACTATCCCAATGTTCTGCACATTATAAAAACTTAAATCATAATCACTTATCCTATATAAAAGAGAGAAAGCACTTACAGTATGAGGTCATTCTATTGTTGGCTGAAAGCTCTGGTGATAATTGTGTAAAGCTCAGCATGTAGTTTTATTTATGCCAGCACTTAGAAAGTGATTTAACCAGTGATGTGGGAGGTAGGCAAAGGGGTGGCATTACATTTCAACAAACACTTTGAAATCTTTGGAGCTGGAGGCTGGACAAATAGAATTGACCATAAATGGAATAGTTGTGTGTGTTTTTGATGGAGAGTTCAGCGATGATATATTATATTCTTCTGCAATTTTGTTTATTTAGCTTGACAGAGGATATGAAAAAGGTGCTTTTGATTAAGCACCTTAATATCTCACATTTATATAGTGCCTTTCACCCCAGAGGAATGATAAATTATGTTTATACAGCTTTGTAAACTTTCCACAGAATTGGCTTTTGCTTCCCCAGGAATGGTCAAAAACCATCTATGGCTGACACTTTAACCATACTGAAGGACGGAGGGACTCAGGCTATGCTTAAACAAGGTAGAGTCAACTTTCACCTAAAGTACTAAAAATTTTACTCTTGAATGTTGTCTGATGGATTTTGAGAAAGCATTTAGCTGAAAATATTAGCATGTTATATACAGTGCCTGTCGAGCTGCCCTTTGTTCTTCTACTGTGTAAGAAGGGCTTCATGCACATTTCCTTTCCTATCTCACTAGCTCCATTCCTTCATCTTGATTAAAAGATGTAAACAATAAATGTGTCATTAACTATTTACTTAAACCCTTCAAAGATGTCTTCTTTGAAATTAATTTTATAATCAGAAGAGAAGAACATGCTGTGTGTGTGTGTGTGTGTAACAATTAATAAACATATGACAGTATTTTTATTTATGTTATTTTTAATGTATTTTTAACCTAAATATTCGCTCAAGTCTCACAGGTTGAAGGCTTTGTTGGAAGCTGACAGACATTTGGAAATTGACAGAATCAGGAGGTGCTGACTTCACTGATAGATTAATCCAGGATGGAGATAGAGCTGCATGGACTTTTGGAGGTAGGACCTATTTCACACTGGAAGTGATAATTAGGGATTTGCCACAGGAAGATCTATCTTGTCTCCCTCCCTCTTCTCTTACGCTATTCTCCCAGTTATCCTGAAGTGAGCAGCTTTGGTCTGCCATGATTTCTCAAACTATTCTGAGTGACCACAGGGCTTGAAAAAAAAATGAGTGGACTGAAATCTCTAAAACTGTTAACAAAATAAACTTTTCTTCTCTTAATTTGATTTGCTCATGTATTTTGTCATAGCAATAAAAATCATCAATACTTTATACATTGAAGATGACCTTTTAAATGATAAATACTGTCTTGATTATTAGTACTAAAATTAAATAAAATGTACTTAATATTGGGTTTCATGGGAGAACCTTGATTATAATAATGAATATGTATTATGTAAATAATATATAAATAAATATAAGTAATCTATGTTTACTTTTAATGACAGAAAATAACCAAATTATAACCAATTGACTGTAGAGTGTATATATAATACATATATACATATATATGTAAAATTTAATACATAATATTACTTATATTATTGAGACATTAAATAATGTTTGATCTTTATTTTATATACGAAGCTACTTCTATCTCTGTCCTTTCTTCTTCACCTTGCCATCTTTCCTTTGCTCCTTCTCTTCTTTTTTTCTTTCATACACATATGGGTATGCATATATTTGCACTGATGCACATAGAAGGAACCCTGGCTAAGATTCTAGACAGATCAATCTTTATTTCTATCACTGATAAAATAATTGTCATTTTGTTGCTAACCTCAGTTTCTTAGTTTCTATTATATCCTGTGGAATCCAGCAGTAGAGAGAGCTCATCCATTATAATAACTGTATATTAAATATATGAATGCTCTGATTCTTAAAATATCAAATATCATTAAGTTAGAAATTATAAATGTCTTCTGGATATCACAATATCCTTCAGTAGTGAGAATGCATTAGGACACTTCATTCGTGACCCCTTACTCCATGCAATCAAGCATAATTAGAAGCATGGGAACTATAAGACTACCCACATCAAAAGGAGAATTTTAATTTTCTGTTAATTTAGGCAATATTCATCATATGTTAACTTAATTGAAGAGGGCACAGAATTTACTGCATTATGGAAAAACAATGGTAAATTCTGCCTTGAGAAAGATCAAGATGGTAGCTTATACATTATTGTCCTAGCGGGTAACTCAAGCTTTCATGTATTCAAATTTATGCAAATACCTGTTGGGTTTGGTATGCATTTTATTTGTTTAGCTTGTAACAAAGACGATTTTTCAACTTTTATTATGTTGTTTTTCAACAACTAGCAGTGGCGCTCACATCTAAAATTTGAATCCTCAGACTTTAAATCAAGGGCAGAAACAATATTTTGAAAGAAGAAAAGCAATTCAGTCTCATTGTCTTTGGAAAAAGCGCCATGTGCACTATTTCATTGTTTTGTGACAGGTATGATTTTAGGTGACAGGTTGGTTTATCTCTTTGTTCCCAAAGGTACAACAACCTCATACCTTGTTCACACTGCTCAGAAACAATCAACTCCTTTCTTTGCAGCCTATTCGATTGCTCTGAAAGATGTTTTTGTAAGGAGCCCCCTCACATAAACCTGTTATGCATTGGGAAATGGATTATGCCTGTGCACTGGGAGACAGTTGACCCTGCAGGCTAGAGTTTATGGCAAATAAAAGGCAAAAGGAAAATGTATTTTGACAAAGCTTACTAGGCTTAAACAACTTAATTATCTGTCCTTTACTGGGAGCCTGAGATGCAAATGACTGGACCAATCAAGACATTTTATTTTTAACACCTGTGTGTTGGGAATGCCTATGTTAATTAACATAATTAAGGTTTAGATAAGTATCCCAATTAAATAATTTACCAAGTTCCTGTGCAGAGGGTTCTATCTTGTTTTCTATGTAGGAAACACATAGAATAAAAAAAAGACCTGATTCAACTGTCTTTTAACATTTTTTATTTATTATTTATTCTACTCTATGGTAAATATTTTGAATTTATGTGAATCAACATTGTCTCCAGAGTTTAGGATCTATATCATGATCATTTGTATATCTCCTTTTATGCACAAATATTGTAACATACCTGACATTTATTGGTGGTGAGTGGAGTTCTAAACCCTTCCATAGTTTTAGCCTCCTGTCATGACAGTGCATGTAAAATGATTGACAACAAATGTCTTTGTCCTCAATCATCAAATTTTGACAAAGGAACATAGTGCAGCATCTAATTGGTCAAGTAGTTTGCAGGTTGGCTTTCTAAATCAGCAAAGAAAATGTAAGTGACTTCATCGCCACATTGCTTTTATTCATGTCACTGTCTGCTGCCCTTTAGCCTCAATCCCATGACTACCTCATGTGGCACCACTAGCCAAGCTCTGGTATTTGGGTGATCCTGTTTTGCCCTTGTCTTAGTCCTGTTGTCTTGGAAAAGACTTATTAATAAAGTTAGTTTTCACTTTGGAATGTATTGGTTTGAATAATGCACATGGTCATACCAATTTATGTACTTTAATGATAGTGTTTAGAAAATGACACTATACATGTAATATATATTTGAGAACAGTTCTGACTTTTAAGCTTTTCCAGATGAAGTTTCAGATTTGAATTGGCTGAAAGTTTTATTGAATTTCACTTTCTAAAATCCATAGAAGCATGGGTAGTTAAGGTATTGGGGAAGCATTGGGGAAGTTCCAATACCATGCCTTGTGTTTAACATTAGGCATACTCTGGAACAAACGTGTTAACTACTAATTGACCCTTCCCAGGAGACCCACAACCATAGAGGAAGCACTCCAATGCTCTAAAATCTACATGGAATGGTCTGGGTATTCAGTCCTCCTCCTCTTCCTCTTCCTCTTTCTCTTCCTCTTCCTCCTCCTCCTCCCCCTCCTCTTCCTCCTTCTACTCTTCCTCCTCCACCTCCTCAGCCTGGTGGTGGTGTTCATAGAAATTTTGTCAGAGGGAGCTAAGTACATGAGGAGTAGGCACTGAGACACCAGTGTGTGCACTGGAGAACTAGTAATTTGACAGCAGTTATGCTCATCTCTCTGCCTTTCCTCGGAATTCTGAGCCTGGGCAGCAGCAGGCATGGGGTATTTGCCAGTTTGGTTTTCTTTTGCTAAACTCTACGTGTAAATGAAGCACACTATTGAACTGGCATTCACAGAGTTGCCTCCAGCCAAGATTTTCTTATTTTTGTCAACCAATTTGCTGCTCCGGGTGATTAGTAGTCCAGTTGGACCATAAACATTTACTTTTTCTTTTGGCTTGGGGCATGTGACTTCTGTCAGTCAGTGTAAAACAGACATCTTCTCAAAGAACAGTGCTGCTCTGGGACTTGGCAGTTGAGATAACATTCCGGTCCTTCTTTTGTCCCTGATCTTATTTATAGTCAGAAGAGTAAAGAAGCAGAGCAAAGGTCTTAAGAGGATGGCAAACAATCTATTGTTTCCTCTCTGTAGAATCAAGACATCTGGAAAGATGCTTGGAGATTTCCATATATGCCAAGGGCACTCACAGCTACTAAAGATGCTTGCTTTTGTCTGATAAAAGAATGGATACAAGATAGTGGGAAGTATTGATTGGTTAAATCAGACTTACTTTTAAGCAAGCCTGATGTACACTGTGGAAGATAGCTTTGAGGAAACCCATTAGAGCTACCCTTCTAAATTGTGATTTAGGGAGTGTGTGTGTGTGTGTGTGTGTGTGTGTGTGTGTGTGTGTGTAGGTGGAGAGACAGACAGAGAGAGACGGGGAGAGACAGAGGCTATTTGTTTTGATATATTTTAAGTAAATAATAATAATTAAATCTTAAATTTAGTTAAAATTTGCAAACCATTTAAAAAGTATGTCTTATGTTTCAAACCCATTCTGTACCTTAAGGGCTATCTTTTCTTCCTGCTGCATTTTTAAGGGAAAAATAACATAAGAAGAAGAGATTCAACAATAGGGAATTTATCTTGAGATACAGAAAAATATAAAATTAATACTAAATGTTGGGTATTTGAAAATTAATAGAAAGAGTATTACTATTTATACAATAGTATAAATAAAATACATATCATCAAATCAACAAATAGTAGTCTTATCTGGCTTCCTTTATAATGCTGTTTTAGAATGAAATGATTATTTAAAAATTAAATTGATATTTTGACTTCTTCCTTTCCAATTTGTATTCTTTGACCTCCTTTCATTGTCTGATTGCTCTGGCTATGACTTTGTGTACTATATTGAATAAGTAGGGAGAGAGTGGACTGCCTTGTCTAGTCCCTGATTGTAGTGGGATTACTTCAAGTTTCTCTCCATTTAGTTTATGTTACTTACTAATTTGATGTATATTGCTTTTACTTTGTTTAGGTATGGGCCTTCTACTTCACACCAGTCAGAATGGCTAAGATCAAAAACTCAAGTGACAACAGATGTTGGGGAGAATGTGGAGAAAGAGAAACACTCCTCCATTGTTGGTGGGATTGCAAGCTGGTACAACCGCTCTGGAAATCAGTCTGGTGGTTCCTCAGAAAATTGGACATTGTACTACCTGAGGACACAGCTATACTTTTCCTGGGCATATACCCAAAAGAAGCTCCAACATATAATAAAGACACATGTTCCACTATGTTCATAGCAGCCTTATTTATAATAGCCAGAAGCTGGAGAGAACCCAGATGCCCTTCAACAAATAAAAGAATTCAGAAAATGTGGTACATCTACACAATGGAGTACTACTCAGCTATCAAAAACAATGACTTCATGAAATTCATAGGCAAATGGATTGAACTAGAAAATATCATCCTGAGTGAGGCAACCTAATCACAAAAAAAAACACACATGGCATGCACTCACTGATAAGTGGCTATTAGCCCAAAAGCTCCAATTACCCAAGATACAATCCACAGACTACAGGAAGCTGAAGGCAAAGGATGACCAAAATGCAGGTGCTTTATTCCTTCTTAAAAGGGGAACAAAAATATTCATAGGAGGGGATATGGAGGCAAAGTTTGGAGCATAGACTGAAGGAACAGCCATTCAGAGCCTGCCTCACATGTGTCCCATATATACAGCCACCAAGACTAGATCAGATTGATGAAGCTAAGCTATATCCAGCTGACAGAAACCGGATATAGATTATCTCCTGAGTGCGACAGCCAGAGCATGTCAAATACATAGGCGATTGCTAGCAGCAAAACACTGACCTGAGAACGGGACCCCTGTTGAAGGAATTAGAGAAAGGGTTGAAAGAGCTGAAGGGGCTTGCAACCCCATAAGAACAACGAAGCCAACCAACCAGAGCTCCCAGGGACTAAACCACTACCCAAAGACTATTCATGGACTGACCCAGGGCTCCAACTGCCAGAGGATAGCCTTTTTGGGCACCAATGGAAGGAGAAACCCTTGGACCTGCCAAGGTTGGACACCCAGTGTAGGAGAATGTCGGGGAGCAGGAAGCGTGGGTGGATGGAGAGGGGAACACCCTTATAGAAGAAGGGGAGGGGGAGCGGATAGGGAGCTTATGTCTGGGAAACTGGGAAAGGGAATAACATTTGAAATGTAAATTAAAAATCCAATAAAAAAGGACATAGTTTGAAAAAATACAGAAAAAGTCTGAAACTGAATAAATAATGCTGAGATACTCGCAATCTGGAAATGGCAGAAAGTCATTACCACCCTAAACACGAAGAACCAAGGGTAGCAACTAAGGCTTCCAGAGTACAAAAGCGGCTAGGTTCAAAGAAATTCAGTACCAACAGGGGTAGAGAAATGGGGACTCGGCCTACTTGTACCATAACACCCAAGTGATCTAAAGTAAGAGCAGAAAGGAAGTTTCCCAAATCATCGCACATTCTTGTTGATGACTTTCGATAATTAATTATTAATTTAAAGACAGAGGTTTAGTAAAGTAGAAGTCATAGGTTTTCCTCCAGCATCCTTCATCTCACTAGTCCTAGGTAATGACTAGGTTTCCAGGACCAGACATAATTTCTTTCTTGTTGATCAGGTTTTAAGTCCAATTAGAGAGCTGTTGTTTACCATGAAGGTCTGCATGCCACTACTGCACTCTTGGGGTTATTGTCCTGTCCTGGTCATTAATGTGAGCCTAATGAGGACAGCAATGATAGGCATTCTCAAGTGAACGGAGGGGAAAGCCAGGAGGCCTCAACCTTACAAAGAAAACTGCAGGTAGCTAAGGAATGCTGAGAGCAAGAGAAATAGTCTTTTCTAGGTAGGAGCACACTAATTGGTTATTCAACAGCAAATGTAAACATGCATGCAAGTAGCATACAGACGGGTCAGGCTGCATTTATGTATTTAGGAAGATATATGTAAATATATATATTTGTATTAATAAAAAAGAGGTCTTGAATTTGAAAGAGAACAGGAAGATGGATGTGAAAGGAGGGGTTGGGGAAATGATAAAAGTATATTATAATCTCAAAAAACAAAAAGAAGTAATAAAGTAGATGGAAGGGGGCTTTTATGTAATGAAAATTCTGGAGATCACCTCATCTGTGCAGGAAACAACTGAGAAAATTGAAAAAAGTTATGAGAATAAGGGAGTGGGGCATGAGCAAACAAAGTACTCGGCATGCATACAAACATTTTATCTCTTACTTCCATTATATTTCTCAATTAATAGAGCAGATCAGAGTAAAGTTTTGTCTAAATAATTTCCTTAAATACACTGAGCTAGTGAAAATCAGACCACTGTCTTAAACTTAAGCTTTTTATTAAATATTCAATGCTAATCACTATGTCATATTGCTAATATGATGATAGTCGCTTGAAACGATCTAAAACAAAGTGTCAAAGAAAACCCATAGAATAAAACCAGAATTTATTAGTAATAATTTCAAAGGAAAAATAAAGTCAAAACCCAAGTTATAGAGGTAATTTAGGGAAATCAGGGGATTCTGCCCTATTCTCTCTTGTTCTTTACTCATCTTGCATATTTTATATCTTATATTCCCAGCGAAAGATCAGAATTCCTATCACATCTACAGCAAATTATTTTTTGCATGCTCAGGGCCTCAGGCATGAATGTTTCTGCAAATTGAATGGAAAGAGCATTGCAACGTTCCAAAGGGTTCACAAGTCAGCATGAGTTTACAGCGCAGCTCGGCCCCTAGCCTAGGCTGTCAGCTTGGAGTGTGTAAGCGTAAGAGACAAGAGTGGAAATGGATTCTGATTTCGTACCTCTATGATACATGGAAACGGAGAGGGAAACGGCTTCACTATCCATCACATATATTAATTTCATATTCCATCTAACTGACAATATCACGAAACTGGTCTGTGATCAATGGCAGGGAATAAGACTCCCTTAAGCCAAGAAGCAAACATAGTATCCCCTTTACACCTTGGTGCACCGCTGTGTATTCTGTGAGGAAATATTGTCAATAGAATGCAGAACTTGTCAAACCTACATCTGCAGCTTGAAAAATATGATCTTCCTGGTTCGTAGTACACTGCCCCACTATGGCATTCCATTATCCAGAGATGACCATCTTTTTTTTTTTTTTTTTTAAATTTTTTTCCTTTTTTTCTTTTTCCTTTTTTTTTTTTATTAACTTGAGTATTTCTTATATACATTTCAAGTGTTATTCCCTTTCCCGGTTTCCGGGCAAACATCCCCCTCCCCCCTCCCCTTCCTTATGGGTGTTCCCCTCCCAACCCTCCCCCCATTGCCGCCCTCCCCCCATAGTCTAGTTCACTGGGGGTTCAGTCTTAGCAGGACCCAGGGCTTCCCCTTCCACTGGTGCTCTTACTAGGATATTCATTGCTACCTATGGGGTCAGAGTCCAGGGTCAGTCCATGTATAGTCTTTAGGTAGTGGCTTAGTCCCTGGAAGCTCTGGTTGCTTGACATTGTTGTACTTTTGGGGTCTCGAGCACCTTCAAGATCTTCCAGTTCTTTCTCTGATTCCTTCAACGGGGGACCTATTCTCAGTTCAGTGGTTTGCTACTGGCATTCGCCTCTGTATTTGCTGTATTCTGGCTGTGTCTCTCAGGAGCGATCTACATCTGGCTCCTGTCGGTCTGCACTTCTTTGCTTCATCCAGCTTGTCTAATTGGGTGACTGTATATGTATGGGCCACATGTGGGGCAGGCTCTGAATGGGTGTTCCTTCAGTCTCTGTTTTAATCTTTGCCTCTCCCTTCCCTGCCAAGGGTATTCTTTTTCCTCATTTAAAGAAGGAGTGAAGCATTCACATTTTGATCATCTGTCTTGAGTTTCGTTTGTTCTAGGGTTCTAGGGTAATTCAAGCATTTGGGCTAATAGCCACTTATCAATGAGTGCATACCATGTATGTCTTTCTGTGATTGAGTTAGCTCACTCAGGATGATATTTTCCAGTTCCAACCATTTGCCTACGAATTTCATAAACTCGTTGTTTTTGATAGCTGAGTAATATTCCATTGTGTAGATGTACCACATTTTCTGTATCCATTCCTCTGTTGAAGGGCATCTGGGTTCTTTCCAGTTTCTGGCTATTATAAATAAGGCTGCGATGAACATAGTGGAGCACGTGTCTCTTTTATATGTTGAGGCATCTTTTGGGTATATGCCCAAGAGAGGTATGGCTGGATCCTCAGGCAGTTCAATGTCCAATTTTCTGAGGAACCTCCAGACTGATTTCCAGAATGGTTTTACCAGTCTGCAATCCCACCAACAATGGAGGAGTGTTCCTCTTTCTCCACATCCTCGCCAGCATCTGCTGTCACCTGAGTTTTTGATCATAGCCATTCTCACTGGTGTGAGGTGAAATCTCAGGGTTGTTTTGATTTGCATTTCCCTTATGACTAAAGATGTTGAACATTTCTTTAGGTGTTTCTCAGCCATTCGGCATTCCTCAGCTGTGAATTCTTTGTTTAGCTCTGAACCCCATTTTTTTTTTAATTTTATTTTTTTTTTATTATCTTGAGTATTTCTTATATACATTTCAAGTGTTATTCCCTTTCCCGGTTTCCGGACAGACATCACCCTCCCCCCTCCCCTTCCTTGTGGGTGTTCCCCTCCCAAACCTCCCCCCATTGCCACCCTCCCCGCATAGTCTAGTTCACTGGGGGTTCAGTCTTAGCAGGACCCAGGGCTTCCCCTTCCACTGGTGCTCTTACTAGGATATTCATTGCTACCTATGGGGACAGAGTCCAGGGTCAGTCCATGTATAGTCTTTAGGTAGTGGCTTAGTCCCTGGAAGCTCTGGTTGCTTGACATTGTTGTACTTTTGGGGTCTCGAGCACCTTCAAGCTCTTCCAGTTCTTTCTCTGATTCCTTCAACGGGGGACCTATTCTCAGTTCAGTGGTTTGCTGCTGGCATTCGCCTCTGTATTTGCTGTATTCTGGCTGTGTCTCTCAGGAGCGATCTACATCCGGCTCCTGTCGGTCTGCACTTCTTTGCTTCATCCATCTTGTCTAATTGGGTGGCTGTATATGTATGGGCCACCTGTGGGGCAGGCTCTGAATGGGTGTTCCTTCAGTCTCTGTTTTAATCTTTGCCTCTCCCTTCCCTGCCAAGGGTATTCTTTTTCCTCATTTAAAGAAGGAGTGAAGCATTCACATTTTGATCATCCGTCTTGAGTTTCCTTTGTTCTAGGGATCTAGGGTAATTCAAGCATTTGGGCTAATAGCCACTTATCAATGAGTGCATACCATGTATGTCTTTCTGTGAGTGGGTTAGCTCACTCAGGATGATATTTTCCAGTTCCAACCATTTGCCTACGAATTTCATAAACTCGTTGTTTTTGATAGCTGAGTAATATTCCATTGTGTAGATGTACCACATTTTCTGTATCCATTCCTCTGTTGAAGGGCATCTGGGTTCTTTCCAGTTTCTGGCTATTATAAATAAGGCTGCGATGAACATAGTGGAGCACGTGTCTCTTTTATATGTTGAGGCATCTTTTGGGTATATGCCCAAGAGAGGTATGGCTGGATCCTCAGGCAGTTCAATGTCCAATTTTCTGAGGAACCTCCAGACTGATTTCCAGAATGGTTTTACCAGTCTGCAATCCCACCAACAATGGAGGAGTGTTCCTCTTTCTCCACATCCTCGCCAGCATCTGCTGTCACCTGAGTTTTTGATCTTAGCCATTCTCACTGGTGTGAGGTGAAATCTCAGGGTTGTTTTGATTTGCATTTCCCTTATGACTAAAGATGTTGAACATTTCTTTAGGTGTTTCTCAGCCATTCGGCATTCCTCAGCTGTGAATTCTTTGTTCAGCTCTGAACCCCATTTTTTAATAGGGTTATTTGTTTCCCTGCGGTCTAACTTCTTGAGTTCTTTGTATATTTTGGATATAAGGCCTCTATCTGTTATAGGATTGGTAAAGATCTTTTCCCAATCTGTTGGTTGTCGTTTTGTCCTAACCACAGTGTCCTTTGCCTTACAGAAGCTTTGCAGTTTTATGAGATCCCATTTGTCGATTCTTGATCTTAGAGCATAAGCCATTGGTGTTTTGTTCAGGAAATTTTTTCCAGTGCCCATGTGTTCCAGATGCTTCCCTAGTTTTTCTTCTATTAGTTTGAGTGTGTCTGGTTTGATGTGGAGGTCCTTGATCCACTTGGACTTAAGCTTTGTATAGGGTGATAAGCATGGATCGATCTGCATTCTTCTACATGTTGCCCTCCAGTAGAACCAGCACCATTTGCTGAAAATGCTATCTTTTTTCCATTGGATGGTTTTGGCTCCTTTGTCAAAAATCAAGTGACCATAGGTGTGTGGGTTCATTTCTGGGTCTTCAATTCTATTCCATTGGTCTATCTGTCTGTCTCTGTACCAATACCATGCAGTTTTTATCACTATTGCTCTGTAATACTGCTTGAGTTCAGGGATAGTGATTCCCCCTGAAGTCCTCTTATTGTTGAGGATAGCTTTAGCTATCCTGGGTTTTTTGTTATTCCAGATGAATTTGCAAATTGTTCTGTCTAACTCTTTGAAGAATTGGATTGGTATTTTGATGGGGATTGCATTGAATCTGTAGATTGCTTTTGGTAAAATGGCCATTTTTACTATATTAATCCTGCCAATCCATGAGCATGGGAGATCTTTCCATCTTCTGAGGTCTTCTTCAATTTCTTTCCTCAGTGTCTTGAAGTTCTTATTGTACAGATCTTTTACTTGCTTGGTTAAAGTCACACCGAGGTACTTTATATTATTTGGGTCTATTATGAAGGGTGTCGTTTCCCTAATTTCTTTCTCGGCTTGTTTCTCTTTTGTATAGAGGAAGGCAACTGATTTATTTGAGTTAATTTTATACCCAGCCACTTTGCTGAAGTTGTTTATCAGCTTTAGTAGTTCTCTGGTGGAACTTTTGGGATCACTTAAATATACTATCATGTCGTCTGCAAATAGTGATATTTTGACCTCTTCTTTTCTGATCTGTATCCCCTTGATCTCCTTTTGTTGTCTGATTGCTCTGGCTAGAACTTCAAGAACTATATTGAATAAGTAGGGAGAGAGTGGGCAGCCTTGTCTAGTCCCTGATTTTAGTGGGATTGCTTCAAGTTTCTCTCCATTTAGTTTAATGTTAGCAACTGGTTTGCTGTATATGGCTTTTACTATGTTTAGGTATGGGCCTTGAATACCTATTTTTTCCAGGACTTTTATCATGAAGTGGTGTTGAATTTTGTCAAATGCTTTCTCAGCATCTAATGAAATGATCATGTGGTTCTGTTCTTTCAGTTTGTTTATATGATGGATCACGTTGATGGTTTTCCGTATATTAAACCATCCCTGCATGCCTGGGATGAAGCCTACTTGATCATGGTGGATGATTGTTTTGATGTGCTCTTGAATTCGGTTTGCCAGAATTTTATTGAGTATTTTTGCGTCGATATTCATAAGGGAAATTGGTCTGAAGTTCTCTTTCTTTGTTGGGTCTTTGTGTGGTTTAGGTATAAGAGTAATTGTGGCTTCATAGAAGGAATTCGGTAGGGCTCCATCTGTTTCAATTTTGTGGAATAGTTTGGATAATATTGGTATAAGGTCTTCTATGAAGGTTTGATAGAATTCTGCACTAAACCCGTCTGGACCTGGGCTCTTTTTGGTTGGGAGACCTTTAATGACTGCTTCTATTTCCTTAGGAGTTATGGGGTTGTTTAACTGGTTTATCTGTTCCTGATTTAACTTCGATACCTGGTATCTGTCTAGGAAATTGTCCATTTCCTGAAGATTTTCAAATTTTGTTGAATATAGGTTTTTATAGTAAGATCTGATGATTTTTTGAATTTCCTCTGAATCTGTAGTTATGTCTCCCTTTTCATTTCTGATTTTGTTAATTTGGACGCACTCTCTGTGTCCTCTCGTTAGTCTGGCTAAGGGTTTATCTATCTTGTTGAAAATCTCAAAGAACCAACTTTTGGTTCTGTTGATTCTTTCTATGGTCCTTTTTGTTTCTACTTGGTTGATTTCAGCTCTGAGTTTGATTATTTCCTGCCTTCTACTCCTCCTGGGTGTATTTGCTTCTTTTTGTTCTAGAGCTTTTAGGTGTGCTGTCAAGCTGCTGACATATGCTCTTTCCTGTTTCTTTCTGCAGGCACTCAGCGCTATGAGTTTTCCTCTTAGCACAGCTTTCCTTGTGTCCCATAAGTTTGGGTATGTTGTACCTTCATTTTCATTAAATTCTAAAAAGTTTTTAATTTCTTTCTTTATTTCTTCCTTGACCAGGTTATCATTGAGTAGAGCATTGTTCAATTTCCACGTATATGTGGGCATTCTTCCCTTATTGTTATTGAAGACCAGTTTTAGGCCGTGGTGGTCCGATAGCACGCATGGGATTATTTCTATCTTTCTGTACCTGTTGAGGCCCGTTTTTTGACCAATTATATGGTCAATTTTGGAGAAAGTACCATGAGGAGCTGAGAAGAAGGTATATCCTTTTGCTTTAGGATAGAATGTTCTATAAATATCCATTAAGTCCATTTGGCTCATGACTTCTCTTAGTCTGTCTACATCTCTGTTTAATTTCTGTTTCCATGATCTGTCCATTGATGAGAGTGGGGTGTTGAAATCTCCCACTATTATTGTGTGAGGTGCAATGTGTGTTTTGAGCTTTAGTAAGGTTTCTTTTACATATGTAGGTGCCCTTGTATTTGGGGCATAGATATTTAGGATTGAGAGTTCATCTTGGTGGATTTTTCCTTTGATGAATATGAAGTGTCCTTCCTTATCTTTTTTGATGACTTTTAGTTGAAAATTGATTTTATTTGATATTAGAATGGCTACTCCAGCTTGCTTCTTCTGACCATTTGCTTGGAAAATTGTTTTCCAGCCTTTCACTCTGAGGTAATGTCTGTCTTTGTCTCTGAGGTGTGTTTCCTGTAGGCAGCAGAATTCAGGGTCCTCGTTGCGTATCCAGTTTGTTAATCTATGTCTTTTTATTGGGGAGTTGAGGCCATTGATATTGAGAGATATTAAGGAATAGTGATTATTGCTTCCCGTTATATTCATATTTGGAAGTGAGGTTATGTTTGTGTGCTTTCATTCTCTTTGTTTTGTTGCCAAGATGATTAGTTTCTTGCTTCTAGGGTATAGCTTGCCTCCTTATGTTGGGCTTTACCCTTTATTATCCTTTGTAGTGCTGGACTTGTAGAAAGATATTGTGTAAATTTGGTTTTGTCATGGAATATCTTGGTTTCTCCATCAATGTTAATTGAGAGTTTTGCAGGATACAGTAACCTGGGCTGGCATTTGTGTTCTCTTAGGGTCTGTATGACATCTGTCCAGGATCTTCTGGCCTTCATAGTTTCTGGCGAAAAGTCTGGTGTGATTCTGATAGGTCTGCCTTTATATGTTACTTGACCTTTTTCCCTTACTGCTTTTAATATTCTTTCTTTATTTTGTGCGTTTGGTGTTTTGACAATTATGTGACGGGAGGTGTTTCTTTTCTGGTCCAATCTATTTGGAGTTCTGTAGGCTTCTTGTATGCCTATGGGTATCTCTTTTTTTAGGTTAGGGAAGTTTTCTTCTATGATTTTGTTGAAGATATTTACTGGTCCTTTGAGCTGGGAGTCTTCACTCTCTTCTATACCTATTATCCTTAGGTTTGATCTTCTCATTGAATCCTGGATTTCCTTTATGTTTTGGAGCAGTAGCTTTTTCCGCTTTACATTATCTTTGACAGTTGAGTCAATGATTTCTATGGAATCTTCTGCTCCCGAGATTCTCTCTTCCATCTCTTGAATTCTGTTGGTGAAGCTTGTATCTACAGCTCCTTGTCTTTTCTTTTGATTTTCTATGTCCAGGGTTGTTTCCATGTGTTCTTTCTTGATTGCTTCTATTTCCATTTTTAATTCCTTCAACTGTTTGATTGTGTTTTCCTGGAATTCTTTCAGGGATTTTTGCGATTCCTCTCTGTAGGCTTCTACTTGTTCTCTAAGTGAAAGACCCCAGCTTAGCAGCAGTAACGCCATTTTGCAAGGCTGTACTTAAGATGACTGGTTCAGGGAAAGGTTAGAACACTGAGTACACAGTGGCTGCCAAGCAGGATGTGTTTGGTTGAAGGCCTGGCAACAGGACGACTTCGGTTGAGCACCTGACAATGAAAAAAAAGCCCCGAGAGAGGTCCCACACCCTGGTGGGGGGCCGAGTCAGTCGTTATGTTCCAAGAAGGTAGCTAAGAAACTTGCCCCCGGGCTGAACCCTTGGGGGGCCGAGTCAGCCGTTATGTTTCAGGAAGGTAGCTAGGAAACTTGCCCCCGGGCTAAACCCTTGCCATATTAGAATCCACCAATTATATCCCTGTAACCATGCATCTGCTTCTGTATGCTTGCTTCTGCTCCCCAAAATCCTATAAAAGCCCATCCTTGGTTCCGTGGGGTGCGCCAGTCCCCCGAGTGACTGAAGCGCCCGCAGGTGCCTGTGCCTGTGTATCCCGACAATAAACCAAATTCTCTTGCTGATTGCATCCTGTGGTGTCTCGGTCTGGTCTTTGGAGTTAGAGGGTCTCCATCCCGAGGGAAAGTTCTCCCTGAGAGCTTTTCATTTGGTGCGTTGGCCGGGAAAGGAGATCCTCCACCCAGGGACCACCGACCACCCACTGGGAGGTAAGCCGGCCGGCGTCTGTCTGTCTGTCTGATTTTGTCTCGTTCTGCCTTATTCTGTCTGTTCTGTGAGCGCTCAGCTGGGTCTGTTCTGTGGGCGCTCAGCCGGGTCTGTTCTGTGGGCGCTCAGCCGGGTCTGTTCTGTGGGCGCTCAGCCGGGTCTGTTCTGTGAGCGCTCAGCCAGGTCTATTCTGTGAGCGCTCAGCCAGGTTCTGTGAGCGCTCAGCCAGGTCTGTTCTGTGAGCGCTCAGCCAGGTTGTTTGGAATTTGGGCGGGACGAAGAAGGAGCTGAGGAGCTCGGACTTCTCGCCCCGCAGCCCTGGAAGACGTTCCAAGGGTGTTGGGGCCCGACTTTTCGGGGCCCAATCTGGGAGAGGAGAAAGATCCGGACTAACGGCACCTCTGTCTGTATTTTTGGCTTTCAGAGGGCCCCGGACCTTTGGCACCTCCATCTGACTTTTTGCTTTCAGTTTGGTACCAAAGCCGTGCAGCACGCCTGTCTGTTGTTTGTTTGACTGTTGGTGTTGTTTGTTTTCTCTGTGTTCTAATCTTCCTTAGAACTAACATGGGACAGTCCCTAACAACGCCCCTAAGTCTCACTCTTGATCATTAGAAAGACGTCCACGACCGGACACACAACCAGTCCGTCGAGGTTAAAAAAAAGGAAAATGGCAGACTCTCTGCACATCCGAGTGGCCCACTTTCGGAGCGGGATGGCCAGTGAATGGCACATTTAATAAGATCATTATTTTACAGGTTAAAGATCGGGTCGTCCACGGACATCCTGACCAGGTTTCTTATATTATCACTTGAGAGAGTCTCGCCTTAACCCCCCCCCCCCGGGCGGAACCCTTCGTGGACCCAAATTGGCCTCCCCTCAACCCCCAGTCTGTCCCCTCTGCCCCGCCCGGTCCGCCGGCCACGTCTTCCTCTCTCTACCTTTGTGAAATCAGAGCCTTCTAAGAAACCTGTCCTCCCGGCAGACCCAAACTCCCCTCTCATAGATCTTCTCTCTGACAGGCCCGGCTAAAACAGAGGAGGCAGAGCCGCCGGCCAGATCAGTTGCCGGGCCACAGTCTGATAAGGGTTTCTCCCCTGTCGCAGGGAGATTGCGCAATAAGCGCGAGGTGATGCCAGATTCAACCTCCCAGGCTTTCCCACTTAGACAGGGAACCGGTGGCCAGACCCAATACTGGCCGTTTTCAGCAGCTGACATTTACAATTGGAAACAACACAACCCTTCTTTCTCCAAAGATCCGGTGGCACTCACCGACCTAATAGAATCTGTTTTACTTACCCACCAGCCTACTTGGGATGACTGCCAACAGCTCTTACAGGCCCTCTTAACCTCAGAAAAAAAACAAAGAGTGTTCCTAGAGGCCAGAAAGCATGTTCTGGGAGATGATGGGCGTCCCACCCAGCTGCCTGAGGACCAAACTGAGATTTTAATACAGCTGAAGGTAAGGGACACCTACGCCTTTATCGCCAGTTGCTTCTAGCGGGTCTCCGAGGGGCTATACGATGCCCTACTAATTTGGCTCAGGTAAAACAGGTATTACAGGAAGCAGGGGAAACTCCCTCCGCCTTTCTAGAGACACTTAAGGAGGCCTACCGTATGTACACTCCCTATGACCCAGATGACCCAGGACAAATGACGAGTGTCTCTATGTCCTTCATCTGACAGGCTGCTCCAGATATCAAGACTAAGTTACAGAGGTTAAAAAAATTTACAGGGCTATACATTACAGGTACTTAAAGAAGCTAAAAAGATTTTTAATAAGAGAGAGAATTGAGTCGAATCTTGGCCGCCGTAGTTCAGGGCCAAAAAAGGAAGGGAGATAGGGGGAGCTCGAAAGGGGCTGAAGCTGGATAAAGATCAATGTGCCTATTACAAAGAGAAAGGGCACTGGGCCAGAGAGTGCCCCAAGAAGCCTGGCGGACCCCGAAAGCCTCGACCACGAACCTCCCTCTTGGCTCTAGATAAAGATTAGAGAGGTCAGGGCCAGGAGCCCCCCCTGAGCCCAGGGTAACGCTTGAAGTTGGGGGGGGGGCAGCCGGTTACTTTCCTGGTAGACACAGGAGCCCAGCATTCAGTCCTCACCCAAGCTTCAGGACAACTCAGCGACCGGACGGCCTGGGTACAAAGAGCTACTGGTGAGAAACAATACTGATGGACTACGGACCGCCGGGTTCAGCTGGCTACTGGTAAGGTGACCCATTCCTTCTTACATGTTCCGGACTGCCCGCACCCTCTGCTGGGCCGTGACCTGCTCACCAAACTAAATTCATTTTGAGGAAGGAGGGGCCCAAATAACTGGCCCCCACGGAACTCCCCTTCAAGTTCTAACCCTACAACTAGAGGATGAATATAGACTATATGAACCGGGACAGGACAAGCCACAATCCCTAGAAATAGACACTTGGGTCACGAATTTTCCACTGGCTTGGGCAGAGACTGGTGGGATGGGGTTGGTGCTCCAACAGCCCCCCTTAATTATACAGTTAAAGGCCACTACAACTCCAGTCTCCATAAAACAATACCCCCTGTCACATGAAGCTTATCAAGGTATAAGGCCTCACATTACGAGGCTTCTAGATCAAGGCATCCTAATCCCCTGCCGGTCGCCTTAGAATACGCCTCTTCTGCCTGTAAGAAACCTGGCACTGGAGATTATAGGCCAGTACAAGACTTGAGAAAGGTCAACAAGAGGATAGAAGATATTCATCTGACTGTTCCAAACCCTTACAATTTGCTCCTGACTTTAGGGTTCAACATCCCACCCTCATACTCCTGCAAACCTTTTGAACTGTTCATCGATGAGAAACAGGGGTATGCTAAAGGGGTCCTAACACAAAGGTTGGGACCCTGGAAACGCCCTGTGGCCTACCTGTCTAAGAAATTGGACCCTGTGGCCTCCGGCTGGCCACCGTGCCTAAGGATGGTGGCTGCTATTGCTGTCCTGATCAAGGACACTGGAAAATTGACTTTGGGACAGCCACTCACCATCCTAACACCCCACGCAGTGGAGGCCTTGGTAAAGCAGCCCCCAGACCGCTGGCTCTCTAATTCTCACACCAAGCCTTGTTACTAGATGCAGAACGGGTTCAGTTTGGGCCCGTAGTCGCCCTCAATCCTGCCACCTTGCTTTCTCTACCAGAGGAGGCAAAACAGCATGACTGACTACAAATCCTCGCAGAAGTACATGGAACCAGGCTGGACCTATCGGACCAGCCTCTTCAGAATGCTGACCACACATGGTACACGGATGACAACAGCTTCTTGGCAGAGGGAGAACAAAAGGCTGGAGCTGCAGTCACTACGGAGGACAAAGTGATTTGGGCGAAAGCCCTGCCTGCTGGTACCTCCGCACAACGGGCTGAACTCATCGCCTTGACTCAGGCGCTCAAGATGGCAAAAGGTAAGAGGCTAAATGTATATACAGACAGCCGTTATGCCTTTGCCACGGCACACATCCACGGGGAGATCTACTGGAGGCGGGGGCTGCTCACATCTGAAGATAAAGATATTAAAAATAAGGCTAAAATTCTGGCCCTCTTAGAAGCCCTATTCTTGCCCAAAAGACTGAGTATTATACATTGTCCAGGACACCAGAAAGGGCACAACCCAGAGGCACGAAGAAACCGGCTGGCCGATGCCACGGTGCGAGAAGCGGCCATGAACAAACAAATCTTGCCCTTAAATAGCCCAGACCAACCCACGCCCCCACCAGTGGGACAAACCAGTTGGGTTTACGCCCATGAGGACATAGAGCTCCTAAAAAAATGGGGGCCATCTACCACCCTCAACTAAAACAGTGGGTCTACAAAGGACTTTTGAATTGATCTCCTTTTTACATAAAAAGATAAAAACCTTACTAGATCGAGAAGAGATAAATCTGTGTTTTTTTTTTGAATCGGGACAAAGCGATACAAAAGGTGACTGAGAGTTACAAAGCGTGCGCTCAGGTTAACCCGGAAAGGACCATGATTGGACAAGGAGTTCGTCCTAGGGGACACTGTCCCGACATCCATTGGGAAATTGATTTTACTAAAATTAAACCAGGTATATATGGATACAAGTATCTCCTAGTGTTTATAGACACCTTCTCAGGATGGGTCAAAGCCTTCCCCACGAAGCACGAGACTACAAAAATGGTCACCAAGAAGCTCCTCGAGGAAATCTTTCCCAGGTATGACATGCCTCAAGCGTTGGGGTCAGACAACGGGCCTGCTTTCGTCTCCCAAGTAAGTCAGTTGGTGGCCAAATTGCTGGGGATTGATTGAAAATTACATTGTGCCTATAGACCCCAGAGTTCAGGTCAGGTAGAACGCATGAATAGAACAATTAAGGAGACTTTATCCAAACTTACGCTTACAACTGGCTCAAAGGATTGGGTGGCCCTCCTTCCCCTAGTTCTATATCGGGCCCGGAATACCCCGGGCCCCCATGGTCTAACTCCTTTTGAAATAATGTATGGAACACCACCCCCATTTGTCCATTTCTTTGATTCAAACATTGCTGATTTTGCTGACAGCCCTTCTCTGAGGGCCCATTTACAGGCCCTACAGATTGTACAGAGAGACGTCTGGAGACCTTTGGCCGCTGCTTACCAGGACAAGCTTGAACATCCGGTGGTGCCACACCCGTTCCAGATTGGAGACACCGTGTGGGTGCGCAGACACCAGACCAAAAATCTTGAGCCACGGTGGAAAGGACCCTACACCGTCCTCCTGACTACCCCGACCGCCCTAAAGATAGACGGAGTCTCGGCTTAGATCCACGCACCACACGTCAAGGCAGTCCGGTCTGAGGAATTGACTAATCACAACACTACACCCCAGACATGGAGAGTTCAGCGCACTCCAAACCCCTTAAAGTTAAAACTCCTACGTGGCTCCTCCTAGCCCTTTTGTGGCCTAGAGTCAGTGGGGGAATAAGCCCCCACCAGACAGAAATTTCTTGACCAAGTCGAGTGAAAGATTTCACTCAAAGTTAACAAAAAAAAAATGGGGGAATGAAAGACCCCAGCTTAGCAGCAGTAACGCCATTTTGCAAGGCTGTACTTAAGATGACTGGTTCAGGGAAAGGTTAGAACACTGAGTACACAGCGGCTGCCAAGCAGGATGTGTTTGGTTGAAGGCCTGGCAACAGGACGACTTCGGTTGAGCACCTGACAATGAAAAAAAAGCCCCGAGAGAGGTCCCACACCCTGGTGGGGGGCCGAGTCAGTCGTTATGTTCCAAGAAGGTAGCTAAGAAACTTGCCCCCGGGCTGAACCCTTGGGGGGCCGAGTCAGCCGTTATGTTTCAGGAAGGTAGCTAGGAAACTTGCCCCCGGGCTAAACCCTTGCCATATTAGAATCCACCAATTATATCCCTGTAACCATGCATCTGCTTCTGTATGCTTGCTTCTGCTCCCCAAAATCCTATAAAAGCCCATCCTTGGTTCCGTGGGGTGCGCCAGTCCCCCGAGTGACTGAAGCGCCCGCAGGTGCCTGTGCCTGTGTATCCCGACAATAAACCAAATTCTCTTGCTGATTGCATCCTGTGGTGTCTCGGTCTGGTCTTTGGAGTTAGAGGGTCTCCATCCCGAGGGAAAGTTCTCCCTGAGAGCTTTTCATAAGGAAGTTCTTTATGTCTTTCTTGAAGTCCTCCAGCATCATGATCAAATATGATTTTGAAACTAGGTCTTGCTTTTCTGGTGTGTTTGGATATTCCGTGTTTGCTTTGGTGGGAGAATTGGGCTCCGATGATGCCATGTAGTCTTGGTTTCTGTTGCTTGGGTTCCTGCGCTTGCCTCTCGCCATCAGATTATCTCTAGTGTTACTTTGTTCTGCTATTTCTGACAGTGGCTAGACTGTCCTATAACCTGTGTGTCAGGAGTGCTGTAGACCTGTTTTCCTGTTTTCTTTCAGCCAGTTATGGGGACAGAGTGTTCTGCTTTCGGGCGTGTAGTTTTTCCTCTCTACAGGTCTTCAGCTGTTCCTGTGGGCCTGTGTCTTGAGTTCACCAGGCAGGTTTCTTGCAGGGGAAAAGTTGGTCCTACCTGTGTTTCCAAGGCTCAAGTTTGCTCGTGGGGTACTGCCTAAGTCCTCTCCGCTGTGGCAGCAACCGGGAAAATCTGTGCCGCTCCTTCCGGGAGCCTCCGTGCACCAGGGTTTCAGATGACGTTTGGTGTTTTCCTCTGGCGCCTGGATGTGCACAGAGTGCAGTCTCTTCTGGTTTCCCAGGCGTGTCCGCCTGTCTGAAGGTTCAGCTCTCCCTCCCACGGGATTTGGTTGCAGAGAACTGTTTATCCGGTCTGTTTCCTTCAGGTTCCGGCAGTGTCTCAGGCGCAGGGGTCCTGCCGCTCCCGGGCCCTCCCCTATGGGAACCCAGAGGCCTTATACAGTTGCCTCTTGGGCCAGGGATGTGGGCAGGGGTGGGCAGTGTTGGTGGTCTCCTCCGCTCTGCAGCCTCAGGAGTGCCCACCTGATCAGGCGGTGAGGTCTCTCTCCCACGGGGTTTGGGAGGAGGGAGCTGCTGCGGTCCGGGATCCGCCGGTGTGGGACTTCCGGTAAACACAGGAAGTGCCCGGCCTTAGAGGAATTTTGCCTCTGTGTGTCCTGAGTTCACCAGGCAGGTTTCTTGCAGGGGAAAAGTTGGTCCTACCTGCAGTTCCAAGGCTCAAGTTTGCTCGTGGGGTACTGCCTAAGTCCTCTCCGCTGTGGCAGCAACCGGGAAGATCTGCGTCGCTCTTTCCAGGAGCCTCCGTGCACCAGGGTTCCAGATGGCGTTCGGTGTTTTCCTCTGGCGCCTGGATGTGCACAGAGTGCAGTCTCTTCTGGTTTCCCAGGCGTGTCCGCCTCTCTGAAGGTTCAGCTCTCCCTCCCACGGGATTTGGGTGCAGAGAACTGTTTATCCGGTCTGTTTCCTTCAGGTTCCGGCAGTGTCTGAGGCGCAGGGGTCCTGCCGCTCCCGGGCCCTCCCCTATGGGAACCCAGAGGCCTTATACAGTTGCCTCTTGGGCCAGGGATGTGGGCAGGGGTGGGCAGTGTTGGTGGTCTCCTCCGCTCTGCAGCCTCAGGAGTGCCCACCTGATCAGGCGGTGAGGTCTCTCTCCCACGGGGTTTGGGAGGAGGGAGCTGCTGCGGTCCGGGATCCGCCGGTGTGGGACTTCCGGTAAACACAGGAAGTGCCTGGCCTTAGAGGAATTTTGCCTCTGTGTGTCCTGAGTTCACCAGGCAGGTTTCTTGCAGGGGAAAAGTTGGTCCTACCTGCAGTTCCAAGGCTCAAGTTTGCTCGTGGGGTACTGCCTGATGACCATCTTCTTTAATGTTTTTTTCAAGATCCACTGTTAGATAGTAGGAAATTAAGAGGATAGACAGCCAAATGACATCATTAATTATTGTATGGGGCATTTTATTTGGCATCAGAGAGAAACAGAGACAGGGGTACGGAAGCATCCAAAGGTCAGCTTCTGTGAAATGTGTTGTGTTTAGTATCAGGGCTCCTAACAAGGGTAATGGGAAATGCATCGCTAAGTAAAGGAGAACTAAGTGAAGGACAAACTACTAAGACTTTAATGGGAAGAGATATAAAGACACGATTCTTTCAAAGAAAACATTGTGTTTCAAGGCCAAGTAAAAGAAATGTGCCATGGGAGATGGAGAGACTGCTCAGTTGGTAAAGTGCTTGGCATGCAAATGGAAGGACCAGATTCCAATCCCCAGAATTCACATGAAGGCTGGGCTCAGTAGTGTGTGCCTATGACCCACAACGTTGTGGGTGGAGACAGGTATATGCTGAGACTGGCTGCCCAGGCAGTGTAGCCAAAATAGTGAATTTCAGGTCAGAGACTGTGGGTGGAAAAAAAAAGATGGAGAAGTGACTGAAGAAATCCATTTCAATATTAATCTCTATCCTTCAATAAACCAACACAGGTGAACATCTCTAAACAACCATGTGCATGCACATATATACAGTACACTCACACACGCACACACACACACACACACACATACACACATACACACACGCACACACGCACACACTCACATGAACACAGAAGGTGTTGCCACTTGAAAAAGGAAGAGGAAGAAGTCAATGGTGAGAAATGGGAAACAATGTGTTCCACTTCGAAGAACTTATGAGACCCAAACATGGGGTTAAAGGGTGCTGGATTCCTGTAAGGATAGTGATCAGAAATTAGATTTGGTTAAGTATAGATAAACGAAAGTCGCAAGAACATGGAGGTTACCAAAAATAAGGAAAATGGAAAAGAAAAAACTGAACTATGACTTTTAGAGTGTAGTTGGGGGAGACAAGGCAAAGACCTTTTGTATTCCATTCCCTGAAGCTTAGCTTAGGTTTGAAATAGGACGTTCAAATTTTCAAAATTTATGAACAGGTGGTACTTCATCTCCCGATGCCCCTAATATTTCAAGATGCTACAGATATCTATGATAACACACCAAGGTAGATCTACAATGTTGCTTTTTATAAATGTTTATTTCGATGCATAATGCAAATGAGTTTTTTTTACACCAGCTCCTCTCTGTTTCAGTGTGTCCACATTTTAAGGTGTCTTTCCCAGATCTATAAAATTTGTATTCAGACATATTTAATTTCATTGTTGCATAGAGGCCCCTCATGTGGGTGTACTTATAACTTATTTATTCACAAATGTTCATTTTTTTTACAGTATGCCCCAGGCTTTTTATTAAAGTAAGACTGGCAGCAAAAGTGCTGTCTCTCAAGATGACTGGAATCACCAGTGAGAGCAGGAGACATTTGGAGTCCTGCCAAGATTTCTACCTTCAGCTGGACAGAGCAAGCACTTTGGAGGGCCCTGTTCTCATCTTTCAATATGACAATAACTGTGTAAATTGCAATTCTAAAGTGAATTTTGACTCATAAACAAGACAAAATAAACATGAAATCTAGAGAAAAGAGCGCCCTTGGGAAATCAGAACCCCAGGATTAGTCTATCTAGGATACATACTGCATCCATTCAGGCCAGTCAAATCTTCAATTGTACTGCTAAAAGTGCTCAAGACTGAGACGCCATAAAATTTCAGGCAACACCCTCCTTTTTACACCCAACATTCAGCTCCTAATAAGCACTGAATGAGGATACTCTTATTGAACTCTGGGGAAGCTGGGAGCTGGTTTGCTTGATGTGGCTTGTCAAATAGAAGATTCAAGGCTAAATGAAAAGTCTCACAGCCTAACCAGGAGCACATGTTGACAAAAGCCATTTGGCTGAATATGCCATTCCTTGAGCATAAGATAATATCTAAGTTATGAAGATCATGGGAGCCAAGGTGAATTATAGTATAAACGGAGTTTATTAGTTCAACACAACTTCTGACAAAATTAACAGAATTTCCACACTTATATCCCAGCATAACAAAGTAGGTATTAATGCATTAGCTTAAAAGTATTTATTTCTAGTATCTACATTCAACATATTAAGACTTTAACAAAAGCCTAAGAGACATAAAAGAACATTGATAAATGCAGCAAGAAGAGACAAAGCAATCATCTAAACATGCATATAGTGAGTATTTTAAGTAATTATGGTAAGCATGTTCAAGAGTCTAAGGCAAAAAGGTTAGAGAACATGTAAGTCCATGTGCACAGTTTAATAGAGAAGGTCCAAATAGTCATATAGAGAGGCCGTCCTAAGAGACAGGGATGCTTACCCATTCAGACTTGGGCAGTTCTAGCTGTTAGATAGTAAGTAACCAATGTAATAAAGTAGTCATCTTTGGAATTCATCCTCCTTGAGCCTTCTCATATTCTAAATTCCAGCTTCCCTTGGCAATATCCAGGTTAATAATAATTTAGCTGAGCCTAGTCAGTCCAGAGGAGTCTGAGAATTAATTGATGAAAGTCACACCATATTGACTATTTATTAACAATAATAGACAGCCAACATTAGCAATGAAATACAAAAATAGGTTAAGTGGAATGTTAGTACACCTACATATATTTGGTAATTTGATTTTCAACACAGAATTTTAAAAGAGATTTTTTTCATATATGTGTTACTTATTAGAATGTCTGTATTAATGTGTATTCTTTCTGGCATACACAGAAATAAATGCTTTATGACTGCTAATTAGGATGTAGAAGTAAAATACAACACAGTATCTACATGTATTGAAATAAACTATTTCATTGTAATTATAGAAAAATAGCACTTTCAGAAAGTAACAGGGACATGGCCACCATTACCTTACAGTAGAAATTTATATTAGAGAAGACACAGTACTGATTTTGAAAAGTATTTTTATAAATCATAATGAATTAAAATTAACCAGTTCAACATAGAAAATGAAAGCCATAATGTGGGAGGGGGATATTTGTACTTCTCAGATGCAACTAGTGGCTTATGCACAGCCCAAGTAGGAACTACGAATAATAGAGAACGGAATAGTTAATAGAAGTGGACAGAAATGTCCTGAACCAAGTGATACTGGCAAACTTTCATCTTTATGGACTTGTGGGGACATTTTCTGACACTAAATATGCAAAGAATAAATGGAAGCTGACCCATCCCTATGTGGCAGAACAGTAGCTTTCCCAGGCACAAAAAAGAAGTGTCAGGCATGAGGGCAAGTCATGCACACTCCTTCAGTATAGTTATTTTCAGCAAATGCACAAAACACTTCAACTTAAAGGTTCTAATGGTTCAAACCCCAGTCTGCTTATCAAATATGTCTTATGTATCCATTGCTTTCTATGTTATTAACAAATGTCCTGAGAGCAAACACTGAGTATTGACAAATAATTTTATAGATAATTACTCTGGTATTACCACATTTTTTCTAGTTTTCATTTGAAAAGTAATTTTATTGATATTGTACTATGATGCAGATAGCTAGTATATATATATATATATATATATATATACATATATATATATATACACACACACATACATACATATATCTCCATGAATTTTCTATTATATATATTTGAAGGTGGGGTTAGGTCTTAGAGGTACTTTGTTAATTTAAATGAAAAAAGTCACTGAAAACATCAACAATTAAATACTCATAAATATTATTTCAAAAAGTTTTACTATAAGTTCTTAGAAGGCTATGAAATCTTAGAAGACAATTTCAAACATGCATAACACTGTATACAAATGCAGGTCAGAAGACAATTTCCTTGGGTTGACTCTTCACTATAGTACCCAGGAGTTGAGCTCTGGTCATCAGCCTTTTTCAGCATGCTGTTAGAGTTTGAGCAATTTTAACAGTCCTGGCTTTCTCCTGGTAATCCATTCTCCACGACTGAATTTAGAGTAGAAAATAGAAGCTTTCTTGTTCTATATTTTTTTCTGTTAAAAATCATTTTTGATACTGTCAACAAATTCTCTTTTGGAAGATTCTGTTCTTTTTATTTCTTTCTTTTTTTCTTTTTCTTTTTTTCTTTTTTTGTAAAGTTTTAGATTACTTCTATTACCAATACCCTCTACTACTTTTCAAAGTTGATTTCATGCTCTCTTTTACAGAAATGAAATAATGTCACTGTGAAGCAAGTGACAAATGAGCCTGGATTCACCTCTAGTGAGGAATGTTGGAAAAGAAGCCAGGGAGGAGCAGAAAATAAAAGCTTGCTTGTTTGTGACTTCTCCGTCATCTCAAAAATTTTCAAATTAAATTTTGCTAGGTGTTTTGACCATGATGACTTAAATGAAAAACTGACTGAACTTTAAGAAAACAGTATTAATAGGATTTTTTTTTTTGTTGTCCACTACTCTAGAGCCTGTCTTGGAGTGTAACTTACAGATAAATTTTCAATTTTCATCTATGTGTGTTTATAGACTTGATTTTGACTGAACAAAATATATCATCCATTTCCATTCTCAATTTTCTTTGTACTTTTTAATTTTAATGCTTATTTTGTGTGTATACACATGTGTGTGTGCTTGTTTGTGCCCACATGTGTCAAAGTATCTGTGTCCCTGTGTAGGTACATGACAGAGAAGAATTTCAGGTGTCCTATTCTATGACTCTGTAATTCTTTGAGTCAAACTTCTCACGGAACCTGAAGCTAGGATATTGGCAAGCAAACCCTTACCATCTTTATAACCTCACTTAGCATAGCACTAGGGTTACAGGTGCATACCCACAGCCTTGTACTTTTTTGTGTATGAGGTGGGATTAGAACTTGGGGCCTCATGTTTGCAAAGCAAGTGCTCTTGTCCACTGAGACATCTCCTAGCTCCCATCTCACTTCTTGTAAAGTGTTTGTAATATAATATAGTTCATGTGGATAGTCTACCACTGTAGAGTGCAGAAGTTACTGGCTTTAGGTTATTTACACAGTTATGCAAATATATCTACCTTTATCTAATTTAAGCACATTTTGTCAGTGCAGAAAGAAACCTTGGATACTTAGCAAGTTAGATACCATCTGTCATTTCACATTCCCTGGTTTTTGGCAGATATGATCCTCTCTCTCTCTCTCTCTCTCTCTCTCTCTCTCTCTCTCTCTCTCTCTCTCTCTCTCTCCTGCCATCGGACTTGGACTTCCTTTGTGCACTCCATCCAACTCATTACTTCCCACAGTATAAGTCCAGAGCTTGTTGTCCTTGGTGTCCTTCTCAACCTGTGCTAACCCAGCTCACCGCTGTGCCTCTGGGGATGGCGAACAAACATGTTCCATCTCTCTCTCATCGGTGTCTCTGCTTCACGAGTTCAGTATTGGGTTAGATGAGAGCTCAAGTTCTTATTTCTCATCTCATCTCATCTCATCTCATCTCCCTTTATTTAAACTTGCACAAGAAATAGACGGTTTATAATCTTTAAATTGCATTCCATTCTTAGTACCATCATAAAATCTTTTGCAGTCTTCTGTCATGCTAGGAACATGAACCCTTTGGGCCTAGCATACCTGGGATGCATACAGCACCACCTACCAGTCTCTTAGTAAGTATTTTACCAGATGGACTGCTGAATATCATATGTTTAAACAAGCCTTGTTTTATTTAATAATGGCCTCACAATGTAAGCGTGATGTCAACAGCATCGTGGCATCAAACATAGAACAACAAGTTGGTTTTAGTACCATATGGTAGGGTTGTAGGACTTATCAGCAAAACCTTGGTGCAGGAAAGTACAAAACTATTAGTCATGCACTTTTGATTTTTGGTTACCTTGGTAGGACCTTTATTATGAATCTTTAATTATAGAACATACTATACATGAGATTATGATCCTTGCTTTTCACAAAGAAATGTAAGGATGAGAGATTAAATTGTCTCTAAAGATTAAACTAGACTCTGCTCCATCTTTGTCCCTGCACTTGGTTGCAGGGTTTTGTTGATGGCTTGGTGTCCTCATCCTTCTACTAGAACTTCTATATCCCTCACTGCTAGAAGTCTCAGCTCCAGTCACCTTCATAAATTCTTGGAGTCTCCCCCGTTCCAGGACTCTGGCACGTCTTATAGATTCCCCCTACTCACATCTATTACCATTTATTCTCCCAGCACTCTTTCCACAGTTCTCTTTATACCTAACCCCACTCCACACCCCTCCTGTTTCCCGCCCTATCAACTCTCCTACCCAGTAACCTCCCTCCCTCCACCTACTATGACTATTTCACTTCCTCTTCTGAGTGAGACTGAAGCATCCTTCATTGGGTCTCCTTCCTATTCAGCTTCTTTGAGTCTGTGGATTGTAATGTTGGTATCCTGTAATTTATGGATAATATCCACTTATAACTGAATACATACTATGAATGCCCTCTTGGGTCTGTGTTGCCTCACTCAGGGTGATATTTACTTGTTTTATCTGCTTGCTGCAAGTTTCATGATGTCCTAGTTTTTGATAGCTGAGTAATATTCTATTGTTTAAATGAACAGCATTTCTTTTACCCATTTTTCAGTTGAGGGACATCTGGGTTGCTTCCAGGCTCTGGCTATTATGTATAGCTGGGTCTTAAGGTAGAAATAGCCTCAATTTTCTGAAAAACCACCGAATTGATTTCCATAGTGGTTGTAGAAGTTTGCATTCCCATCAACAATGGAGTAATGTTCTCCTTGCTCTGCCTGTCCATAGCAAAGAGACTGGGAGAGTGTCTTACCAATGCCTGGGCAAACTTGAGACCTATCCCATGGGCATGAACCAGTACCTGATACTATTATTGATACTCTCTTTTATTATTACAGGCAGGAGCCTAGAATAATTGTATTCTGAGAGGATCCACACAGCAACTGACTGAAACGGATACAAAGAGTACAGACAAATATTAGATAGAGCCCAGGGAGTCTTCTGAAAGAGTTGAGGGAAGGATTGAGGGAACCAGAGGGATAGAATCTCTACAAGAAGATTAAGAGTCCACTAACCTGGACCCGTGGTGGCCTCCAGAAACTGAAACACCAACCCAAAACCACATATGGCCTGGAGCTAGGACTCAGCACATATCTAGCAGAAGTGCAGTTTGGTTTTCTTTGGGTCCCCCAACAGTTGGAGAAGGGGCTGTCCCTGATTCTGTTACCTGCCTGTGGCTCCTGCTTCCCTAATAGGACTGCCTTGTCTGAACTCAGTGGGAAAAGATGCGCCTAGTTCTGCAGTGATTTAATGTGCCAGGTTGGGTTGATACCCAGGGGACCTCCCCTTCTCAGAGGATAAGGAGAAGGGGAATGGGAAGAGGGACTATGTGAGGGGGAACTGGGAGGAGAAGCGGAACTATGATTGGGATGCAAAGTAAATTAATAAATAAATTAATGGGACACAAGGAAGAAAGAAGGGTAAAAATAGATTGAACTAGATTTATCTGGCTCTAGAGCAGATGACCAACTTAATCTATTGGCTAAAATATGGTTTTATTATAACTAAATGAAATGTACTTTCTTTCCTTCTATCATTACTTCAAAAGCAAGCTCTCCTCAGTTACTATGATGTACTCTGTAGGGAATGAAGGCACCCTTTGTTCTGTCTTTCTATCTCTCTGCATGTCCACTGCCAAGCCACACCGTGACATTCCCTCTCTGAGGTTCTCTATCAGAAACGGAGGTCCAAGCTTTGCTATCTCTTTCTCTCTATCTCTCTGCATGCCCAGTGCCACATCGTGCCGCATTCACTCTCTCGATGATCAGTTCTTATTTTATAACTTATAGACTTGGGATTTTGAATACCTAGTACATTCTGACAAATGGCTTTACAACACTATGTAATGGCATAACTGTGTATTCTTATATGAGGTTATTCAATTTCTTAACCTAAATAATTTAGAGACTGACTCTATCCAATTTAGTAGCAGATACCTTTACCATATTTTGCAAAACACGACCTTTTAATGGGTTACTTGCCAAAAGCTTGGGAACACTGTATCCATTGTATCACAGAATTAACACTCATCAAAGACATTTTTATACAAATACAAGGCTGACCAGACATGTGAGTATTCACAAAACATTTCAGTGACTATCAAAAACATCTTAAATAGTTCAAGTGTAATCTTGGTCCCTGTAGTAAAAACCCTGTTTGGTTTTGAAGGTTATGAGTTAAGGCACTGACAACCATGCCCTGCAAAGGTTTTACTTGTTCATAGCAAAGCATGATTCCCTGGATTGCTTCCTTAGAACTCAGCTGATTTTAAACAGTCTAGAAGGTAGAAAGAAAAGAACATGTTTAAAAATATAGTGACACATTTATAGGTTTGTTCAAAAGAAAGTCTGAGAAAATATTTTGTTCATATGGCAACATACAACACTAAATATCTTCTAAGTTTCTATTCTCAAAGTAATAAACTAATTTAATTTTTTTCTTTTATAAGTTCCATGTTTCTCAATGACAGTCACAAAAGGTATGGTGTATATTCAATAAATAATATTCAAAGACATGGTGACTTATGTCCTATAATCCCTACCAAGAGACTCTAAAAACAATTTTAAAACCATCATTTTCTTCATGATTACTATGTGTGTGTGTGTGTGTGTGTGTGTGTGTGTGTGTGTGCGCACGCACACACGCATGTGTGATACAGTGGTGTGATTGTGAAGGCTAAAGATACCTTCTGGATGTTGGTTCTTTCTTTCCATTGTGTGTTCCATGGATGTAACTCAGGTCATCAAGCTTGGGTGTAAGTGCCTTTAACTTCTGAGCCATCTCACCAGCTCCCATCGACAAACAAGCAAATGTGCTAACTAACTAACTAACTAACTAACTAACTAACTAATTAACTGAACAATAACTAGGATGTAACCCAGAGTGTTTGCCTAAAATATACAATTTTATACAAAAATTACAAAATGTACAATTATATATAATGTCAGAGGTTCAATTCCTGAATGATAATAGAGAAAAGAAAGAAAACATTTAGAAGCATAATCACTTCCTTTAGAGCAGTATGTACAAACAGTGTTAGCTTGTATGCACTGACCAAGAAGTGATGGAATTTTGCTGGAATATTGAGGGCAGACATACTTCATGGATCAACTGCCAATTTGGTCAACAAGTGAAACCTTTCCTTTCTAAGTGGCAAGGATTTGCCATTCCATTGAATTTCAAGGAAACAAGTGGCAAAGATTTTCTATCTTGAAGAAAATGAAAAAAAGGAACTATAAACAGTAAATGGAAATATAGGACTAACTCCTGTTGCTTACAAAAGTAGGCTAACAGATGGAAAATATCATGAACCTTGCTAAGTATCAGGCTTGGCATCAGTGACTTTCAAGGAAAGCAGGAGCTGATAAATCCAGAACTCTTAGCATACAACAGGGAAGAGACTACTTCTCATAGGATGTATGTTTTCCAGACCCTGTAATAAGAGAAAAAACAAAGTTTCGGTAGACGTAGAAAAGGAGCTAAAGTTCAGATAAGAGATGATTTATAAATGACAGCCAGAGCATCTGAGTTGCCACTTTACACATGGTGCTTCCTTCAATCTTTCTCTAAATGCCATTTTCCCTGAGTGTTCTTAAAGGTCAGTACAAGTGTCCACTAAAAATATTTATGCTGCTAATGTGAGAATTTACATTTATAGAAAACATGTCAACGGTGGAGTTATTTATCATCATCCAGGTTTCTAGTGGTTCACCGAGGGGGGTGTGGAGGTGACATGTGGAGAGTTTCACTCCATTGGCAGCTCCCAGTGCTGCAGGCTTAGCTCTGAGCAGGAAGATGGTCAGTGTCTATGGAGCTAGCCTTACATTTCCAAACATACGAACTGACAACAGTCACCTGAATCCCACTTTGGAAGGAACATTTTCCCCTTGTTATTATTTAGAACAGAGATAGTTAACAGGAGCCTGCTCTTTCAAGTACAATCTCATTTCAAGGATGGCAATGGTTCGGAAATCACTGTGAGGGCAAGCCTAAGCTCGTCTGTCTGTGAAGCCCCAGCACAGCTGTGTCCAGGCTGCATTGTCAGACGTTCTGATTTTCAAAGAACCCACAGAGGTAAGATGCGTGTAATCCCTTTTGCGCTCAAGCACAGGGCATGGTTCTTTCCTGCTAGGCAATTAGAATGGCCCTCAGCTTTTCAAAGCAACATATAGTTTTACCTTCATACCCGATTACACAAGGCTCACAGACAGAATCTTCTAAGGAGGTTAAAATGCAGTGAACTCCTTCAAAGTCATGGTAGGGCTTCAGACCAGGTCTCCTACAGGGCAGACAAGAAAAGAAAGTCAGGTAGACAATTTAGCAAAATGATAGAATCAACCCAACAGATACCTCTGCTGTCTCCTACTTGTAATAGAAGTCTCTGTTTCTGGCATCAGCCTCTGTGCTGTCATGCATTATTTTACTTGATCTTTACAAGGAGGTAGTGAGGTACACATTTGTTGGCTTCTAAGGCAAAGCATGCAGCTTTCCTTTGTGATCCTTTATTTCCTTCCATTTCAGTCATTCCCTAAAGGGGCAGGATCAAAGTTATCCCACCTTATGAAGGAAGCACCTAGATACACACCAATCAAGTTTCAAGATGCATCCTGGACCCCAGACCTAGTTCCCAGGTTCTGCACACAACACAGCAATAGCTGAGTGCTCTCTGCCCACAAGGAGGCTCTAGTGGTGACCAGGACTGGTTCTTCACCAAAGTTGAAAAAAAGAACACCTTATTTCTCTCTAACATCCCTTTGCTGCTAGAGAATGGAGTTTTGATTTTAATTTTATGCTTTTTATGATCAAAATGTTATATTGAGTTGACATTCAGTTGGTGAGGTATGTAGGGATGAAACAGGCTTGGCTAACATTGCTCAGATATAAAAAAGAAAGCGCGTTTTTCAAGTTTGAGCATGCTAAGTGAACCACAGTGGTTTCAAGTGCTTCAAGTGCTTCAAGGACTTTGTGGGCAGTGGATTTGGCTTTAGGTTCTGGTCAAACATCATAATCCCAGCATCATTGCTTATAGTTGTGCAGCCTTAACATCATCACCATTGCAATTTTACACATGAAGAAGCTCAACAGCAGGGAGTTTAAATAACTCTCCCCAGCTCACAGGAGGCTAATATACAGTGGAGGGCAGGCTTTGAGCATGGCATCATCTGACTACATAGTCTATGCTTACAATGTCTACCCTAAAGTAGGTTTGTTTTTTTTAAGTAAAGAGCTCCCCATAATGTATACAAACACCAAGCTAATGGACTAATTGCTGAAATGAGAAGAGTAAAGGTGGAGTAGCCCCTGAGGTGATGATGTACTTTCATTAAGGAGCTACCTAGTGGTCCATTCTGAAGCACAAGCATTGAGAAGAAGTAAAAAATTAATGAAGGCACAAAACAGGAAAGGGGAAAGGCAGTCAAATAAAACATAGTATGAGCTTGGTGGGCAGTTTGGGGCCTGACACAATTAGGTTGGTGCCCAGATAGTTCAAACAACAACAATCCAGAGTTGGGAACTCCAGTCATGGGTCCACATTCCTCAGCTCCTCCCTATTGATCCGTCCAGCATCTATGGAGCATACAAGCTTCCGTTTTCTTTATTTCTTCAGCCAAATGAAAAGATGAGAAAGACAGAATAAAAGCATGACTGCTCATAAAATAATACACGTATGAAGGCCATGAAGTGATTCAAATTTAGAAAACTCAGACATATTCACTGTGCCTTGCTAGCCATACACTCATGGGAATTTTACCCAAAATCAAAGTCCTCTTCTGTATCTCTGCCAATCTGTGAGCCTTTTTTCTGAATTTTTGGCTTTTAAATTGACATGCTATTAAGTTAAATGGAGAAATGTTTAAATAAAGAGAGTAATGTAGAAGCTATACAGCCATATATTAATTTGTCTCAAATTCATATATGATAATATATAATAGGGTTTTTTTTTAATGTTTGACCCAAATTTCCTGGAACTCTTCAAATGATACATGCTATGACAAACCATGATGATGTAACATTTTTGTATTTAGGTATCTATGAAATATCTGGTGTCTCCTGGCAGGCATTTGGTTAAAATATACAGAAATTTTCTGTTTAACTATTCGTCTGTCATGTTTCTCACACAGTTTATATTTAATTGTATCCTAAGAACCAGTGACGATCAGAAAATACACGCAAATGTAGAGAACTGCACAGGGGAAGTGAGTAAAATACTTAGTCTATCTGTCCAGTGCTGGATTGGAGAGTCTGTAGGAATGTATTACATCAGAGATGTGCATTTGGAAAAATATTGTATCTTTGTACTTTTAACCTTTTACCAACTTACAGAGAATTTTCCTTTGCCATTGAGTCAAAACTGGAAATTCTATCATTTTCCTCCTCACTCTGGTGTAACATAGATCCTCCTAAAGCAACACTTCACCAGAAGATTGAAACAGTGATGGAGCGGGATTTGGTTGCCTCTCACTTTTCTTGTCTCATTCCTCAATCACCAGGGACATTGGAAACAGAATGTTCATATCTGCCTGGAACAGCTATAAAATATCTCTGTGCTCTCTGAGATTGGCAGCTGCATTAATCTTGTTATGCTTCATGCATGTTCCCTTGATGAACTTTTTGTTATAACTCCTGTGAAATGATGTCTTTGGTTCCTCAAGTTGCTTTCTACTCCAAGCCATGGGTTTTTAGCAGTCCACTGTCTATAGATAATGTTGGTTCTCCCATCATGCCCCAGTGGTTTTCCTTGGATCACTTATTGAAGAACTCCAACCTGACTGCATCTACCATAGTAATTGCCACATCTAGTCACACAAACTCTGCTGTTCTGTTTTGTGGACACTGAGAGTTTCTTCACTGACAAACCAGTTCTGTTTCATTAGTATTTACTGACCAATTTTTGTACAACTAGGTTATGTGTTTATGGCACACACTGTCCAATAAAGTCCCCAAATTCCAAGGGAAATCTATGCCTTTGGTTTTGATCAGTTCAAAAGCAGAATGGCACGCAACTTTATCCTTGGTATACCTATAAATCACAGTACAAATTGGTTTTGAACAAATTGTTATCACAAAATCCACTCTCTTGAGGAATTACCCTTATTTGGAATTGATTTTGAAACCAGCTCCCAATGCATGTTTATAAAAATACATATTCTCTCATGAGCATTAAAATTTGAGCCTTATGATCTTAGAATGTGAAAAAGGCTCTGCTAGAACTCTACGGAGATATTCATCCAAAATTAGCACCCAAAACCCAGATCAATTATGCATCAGAATCACATACGCCTGGTACCTGGGAGCGAAGCTGGAAGAGACAGATATTTAAAAAATTAGCTCAAAGTCACACAACTGGGCATTGTTGGAGCTTGATTTGAATTTGGGCATTCTGGATAATGAGTCACAACTTCTAAGCAGTGATCTAAGCAGCCTAAATACTTACACAATTCTTCCTAGCAACATTTTTTCCCTTTACACACTGAATGTGTATCTGATAATTCTAAGAGACATTGCTCTTCTGCAAAACAGAAATTTCAGTTTGGGTAAGTTTTATTTTATATTACCAAAAGGAAAATATGCACCAAAATGATGTTCGACTATTTTCTATCAGCACGGGAGACTGCCATGACATGTTCAGACAGTTTATGCTTTTCTTACGAACGGGAACTCTTGATAGAGTAAATTAAATTTTAATTTAAATGAGGACTCACATTTAAATTTTTGAGTGGTAGTGGTAAACTTTTGTGTTAAGGAGGAAAATAAAGGTTACGGGGTTGGGGGAGACAGACAGAGAGAGAGAGAGAGAGAGAGAGAGAGAGAGAGAGAGAGAGAGAGAGAGAGAGAGAGAGAGAGAGAGAAGAGGATCTTAGATGAAAATACTTGATAAAGCGTTCCAACCACAGAAGCCTCTGTAGCTAGGAGCAAGTGTTGAAACACTTGCAAGGAAAGTAACAATATCAGCATAAAAGCAGACTTCATGAAGTATTTATCACTCTAATTGGTGAATATGTGAGACAGAGGCCTAAAAGTAAATCAGACTAAAGTCTCATGGAATAGCCATCTTTATTCAGAGCATCAGACAATTTATACTCTGAGAGTTAAGAAGCATCACCTGATGTGTACAGACACAAGGACAAGCCACATATGACAAAAACATGGTTTTCCACAGAGGCATGTGAATAACAGCAGCTGAAGTAAACTCACTCTCATCTGCTACACCTGGCAGGAGCATGACACCCCCCCCCCAAGAACAATTCCATGCTTTGAAGAAAATGAGGACACAAGACTCTTGTGTTGTTTTCTTGGAGTTTTCTCACAAGCACTCATAACTCTGCTTGCATGACTTCATTCTTGAACCATATTCTGACAGGGAAGAAATAGAAATTAGATAACTTCTAGTTGTGCAGATGCATAGATTTTGTTCACCAGATTAAGGAAAGTTTTCAATGTACTTATGCAATAGTTTAAAATAAAAATACAAATTCTTGAAGAATCAATGATATATTGACTCCTTCACATCATAAATAAAATGGAATTACATATAGACTCATGCTAGTAAATCATTGAATGTGATATAAAATACTGAGAGTTAAGAAAAGGGGAGAGGAGTTATGAATCTTCCAAAGAATGCCTAGTAGACTAATGAAAGCATGTATTTCCCGGTAAGAGATACTCTAAAACAGTAATATAATTCTCTTTCAATTTTGATAAAAAATTAGCATTTCTACACCTACTTAAAATATCCTTGAGTTAACTTGCGCACACTGCAAAACATTTTGGGCAGCCAACAGAAAGCAGTCTAGATCCTCAAGCATTGCTAATGAAAAGTTATTACATGACAAAATTTAAAGTAGATCTTAGAAGAAAGAGGGAATCCCAACATAAAGGACAAGTAAGGAAAATACAGTAAACATTTTGTTTTTTTTTTTTTTACTTTGATGCTGCCATAGGTATTGATAGAATCTATTGCATCACATTATTTCTGTCTTTAAATATATATAAAGGCTGTCATCCTGTCACTCATTTTGAAATTCACTTCTTTTCACTCAACATTAATTTTTTATCACTTTATCATTGCAATGGATAAAAAGAAAATGAAACTTGTGGAGTAGCATACATCAATTCAATGAGGAATATTCTTTTAATAAAAATTACTGAAGCAAAAAAAACAGCTTAATTTTAAAACTTATTGAAACCTATATAGTCAATGCAAAAGTTTTGTTACTTTTTGTCAATTTGTGTTCTAAAATAGTGAACAGAACCTTTGGAAGTTATAAATGATAGCAGAGAGAAAGAAGAAAGTGACAACTTTATGGTAGAGAAGGTTGATGAAAGCCATTGTGTCAAAATGATGACATTTAGTGCCATCAGTGTTACCTTGTGCATGCTGAGTTCTCCCTGATGTGATTGACTGAGACCACATGTATCAGTTTCTTTCCCTAAACCTGTGACTTTATTCTAATTTAGATATGATGTGGGCACTTCTTAAAATATCTTCAATACTGCCAAACTCATTAAAACAAGTCTGAGAAACTATCTGAGATGGGGAGACTGGGGAGGCATAGTGAAAGCCTAAGTTGTCCCAGATAATATTTGTATCAGTGACTGAAGTAAAAATCTTGGTCTAGAATCAGTTTTCTTTGCAGTAGTGTATGAATGTGAATTTATAATTTGATAGATGTGACAAAATATTGCAATATATTGAGAACATTCAGAAAGAAGTGAAGTGGAAATATCTGGTTTTGTTGGGGACTCAGTTGTGTCATGTGATATTTTTCAGAAACTGTCTTATGAGAGAATGTTTTTGCAAAAGCAGACACAAGGGAGGATGTTTTTCTGGTTTTTCTGGAAGCTGCCTGGGAAAAGGACATGCGATTTGCTAGTGCAGATGCTTGTCAGAACACACGATGTTTGGAAGGAGTATAAATACACCTAACAGACAGTGGACACTGCTGTATAGTATTGGTTTTCCTTGCCTTTTTTTGCTGGTCATTGTTGGGCTTCGCCCATGCTGGTCATCACTGAGATACTTTGTGGTATTGGTTCTTTTTGCCACTCTTTAACTTCCATTTGGCAGAGGGGCAGAGCCTTGGGGTTTCTTCTGGATTAAACTGCTGATTTGTGAATAGTGTTTTCAGGTGGATCGAGCTGCTCCTGCTGATTTCCGTGAAATGACGCAGGTATTCTAACAATGCTAATTGGATTCACTCTAAGGAACTATTTCTAAACAGATCTACAACCTCCCTTACCCTATTAATCTTTTCTTTCCACTGCCTCTTGGTGGGTGGTGGGCTAGAAGGGAGGTTAAAGCATTTAAGTACCTTTATTAAAAGTTGGTTTTGAAAAATATAAGCCTACAAAGAAGCATGGAAAGTTTCATATTATCTTTGCATTTACTGTATAGATCACATAAAACAATAAAAAAGATAACCACTTAAAACATAAGTAAACATATCAATTTTGCAGAGTTTAATGTACTGTATTTGAGCGGCAGTAAACATTAAGTATATTATGTAAACATAACATAAGCACAAAAGTTCAGAAGCATGGTATTTTTCTTTCTGTTTTGACTGGGCATATATTAGCTAGTTAGCTTCAATCATTTAAATAATTATTCCCTTGGTAGCTGTAGTCACTGGGATGTTTAACACCACGCAGAGGTGCCATAATTTAACTCCATGTGAACTAGCTTTGAAGCTTGATTTGAGTTAGGGAATTTCTTTTCCTTCCAGCAAGTGAGTGGCTATTAAACTATTGCCATTTCCTCAGTGTTGAGCTGAACACAAGGACAAAAGCCAATTACTGATTGTGGAGCAGAACAGTAGTGCAGGCCGACAGATGCCTCTCCAGGTTCAAGCATGCAGCTGGCATTTGCAGAGGACACGGGGGAGGAATACGCTTCTTGTCACATAGAAAACTGTGTTTAAAATCTGTAGTGTGAATAACTATCGCTACCAAGAACAAGAATTCTGATAAAGAATGTGTGAAATCAGCATAACCTCAGGTCTGCAACAGCATGGGTCATGCATTTCAAACATTTGTGGCAAGCCTGGGGACAATGCTAAAGAGAACCCTGAAAATCACATTGGAACAAGGAAGCATTGGCGACTTCATTCTAACTGCCATGCTTTTTGTAGAAAAGAGTAAGTGTCTGAAGCTCATTCTGTGTGTCAATATCTTCACTTATACACATCATGAAAAATGTCACATTGTTCTCATTCAGCTGCTTTCTTACAAGCCTTAACTAGAAAAGATCCTCAAGTGTAACTTCTGATTCATGAACATTGTTGATTTTCCCTCATGTACACAAGGGCCAGAACGGCACCTTACACAACGCTCACATTGAGTCTTCCCATTCATGTCTCTCAGCAATGGCAGACCAGGAAGCTCACAGCAGCAGGGAAGGAATGCTCCTGGATATTAATAGGAAAGCTTCGGAGGAAGACTTCATTAGACTACCAGTCTCTGCTGAATTGTTAGCAGAGTACTTATGGTCTCCATGGGGAAGAAGAATCTTTGGGGCCACTGTATTAATTGAAACCACTCTAACAAACTACTACAATGCAATGTGATGAATCATAGGTATGTAGCTTTATTCAGTCCTGTGCTAGACATTGGTAAGGGATCCACCATGGTTGGGCTCCTGTGAGCGCTCTCTTCCTGGCTTGATGATGGCCACCTTCTCCCAGGGTGAGTTCGTGCTCACAGGAAGAGATTCTTTAATACATTGCCCTTTTCTCATTCAAGCATATGCTCATCCTGAGAGTTCCTCCCACACCCTCACTGAAGCTTAGTCACTTCCTAAGGACCCATTTCCAAATAAATAATGGCCCCAGAGAAGGGCTTCAACCTATAGATTTAGGGAAATGCCAACTGTCTGAAAGAACCACCTGTTGCCAGCTTAAAGTTATTTTTTTTATTTAGTACGTCTTTTTTTTTTATTAACTTGAGTATTTCTTATATACATTTCGAGTGTTATTCCCTTTCCCGGTCTCCGGGCAAACATCCCCCTCCCCCCTCTCCTTCCTTATGGCTGTTCCCCTCCCAACCCTCCCCCCATTGCCGCCCTCCTTCCAACAGTCTAGTTCACTGGGGGTTCAGTCTTAGCAGGACCCAGGGCTTCCCCTTCCACTGGTGCTCTTACTAGGATATTCATTGCTACCTATGAGGTCAGAGTCCAGGGTCAGTCCATGTATAGTCTTTAGGTAGTGGCTTAGTCCCTGGAAGCTCTGGTTGCTTGGCATTGTTGTACTTTTGGGGTCTCGAGCCCCTTCAAGCTCTTCCAGTTCTTTCTCTGATTCCTTCAATGGGGGTCCTATTCTCAGTTCAGTGGTTTGCTGCTGGCATTCGCCTCTGTATTTGCTCTATTCTGGTTGTGTCTCTCTGGAGCGATCTACATCCGGCTCCTGTCAGCCTGCACTTCTTTGCTTCATCCATCTTGTCTAATTGGGTGGCTGTATATGTATGGGCCACATGTGGGGCAGGCTCTGAATGGGTGTTCCTTCAGTCTCTGTTTTAATCTTTGCCTCTCCCTTCCCTTCCAAGGGTATTCTTTTTCCTCATTTAAAGAAGGAGTGAAGCATTCACATTTTGATCATCCGTCTTGAGTTTGTTTGTTCTAGGGATCTAGGGTAATTCAAGCATTTGGGCTAATAGCCACTTATCAATGAGTGCATACCATGTATGTCTTTCTGTGATTGGGTTAGCTCACTCAGGATGATATTTTCCAGTTCCAACCATTTGCCTACGAATTTCATAAACTCGTTGTTTTTGATAGCTGAGTAATATTCCATTGTGTAGATGTACCACATTTTCTGTATCCATTCCTCTGTTGAAGGGCATCTGGGTTCTTTCCATTTTCTGGCTATTATAAATAAGGCTGCGATGAACATAGTGGAGTACGTGTCTCTTTTATATGTTGAGGCATCTTTTGGGTATATGCCCAAGAGAGGTATAGCTGGATCCTCAGGCAGTTCAATGTCCAATTTTCTGAGGAACCTCCAGACTGATTTCCAGAATGGTTTTACCAGTCTGCAACCCCACCAACAATGGAAGAGTGTTCCTCTTTCTCTGCATCCTCCCCAGCATTTGTTGTCACCTGAGTTTTTGATCTTAGCCATTCTCACTGGGGTGAGGTGAAATCTCAGGGTTGTTTTGATTTGCATTTCCCTTATGACTAAAGATGTTGAACATTTCTTTAGGTGTTTCTCAGCCATTCGGCATTCCTCAGCTGTGAGTTCTTTGTTTAGCTCTGAACCCCATTTTTTTTGGTTCTTTTTTTCGGAGCTGGGGACCGAACCCAGGGCCTCGCGCTTCCTAGGTAAGCGCTCTACTGAACCCCATTTTTAATAGGGTTATTTGTCTCCCTGCGGTCTAACTTCTTGTGTTCTTTGAATATTTTGGATATAAGGCCTCTACCTGTTGTAGGATTGGTAAAGATCTTTTCCCAATCTGTTGGTTGCCGTTTTGTCCTAACCACAGTGTCCTTTGCCTTACAGAAGCTTTGCAGTTTTATGAGATCCCATTTGTCGATTCTTGATCTTAGAGCATAAGCCATTGGTGTTTTGTTCAGGAAATTTTTTCCAGTGCCCATGTGTTCCAGATGCTTCCCTAGTTTTTCTTCTATTAGTTTGAGTGTGTCTGGTTTGATGTGGAGGTCCTTGATCCACTTGGACTTAAGCTTTGTACAGGGTGATAAGCATGGATCGATCTGCATTCTTCTCCATGTTGACCTCCAGTTGAACCAGCACCATTTGCTGAAAATGCTATCTTTTTTCCATTTGATGGTTTTGGTTCCTTTGTCAAAAATCAAGTGACCATAGGTGTGTGGGTTCATTTCTGGGTCTTCAATTCTATTCCATTGGTCTATCTGTCTGTCTCTGTACCAATACCATGCAGTTTTTATCACTATTGCTCTGTAATACTGCTTGAGTTCAGGGATAGTGATTCCCCCTGAAGTCCTTTTATTGTTGAGGATAGTTTTAGCTATCCTGGGTTTTTTGTTATTCCAGATGAATTTGCAAATTGTTCTGTCTGACTCTTTGAAGAATTGGATTGGTATTTGATGGGGATTGCATTGAATCTGCAGATCACTTTTGGTAAAATGGCCATTTTTACTATATTAATCCTGCCAATCCATGAGCATGGGAGATCTTTCCATCTTCTGAGGTCTTCTTCAATTTCTTTCTTCAGTGTCTTGAAGTTCTTATTGTACAAATCTTTTACTTGCTTGGTTAACGTCACACCGAGGTACTTTATATTATTTGGGTCTATTATGAAGGGTGTTGTTTCCCTAATTTCTTTCTCAGCTTGTTTCTCTTTTGTGTAGAGGAAGGCTACTGATTTATTTGAGTTAATTTTATACCCAGCCACTTTGCTGAAGTTGTTTATCAGCTTTAGTAGTTCTCTGGTGGAACTTTTGGGATCACTTAAATATACTATCATATCATCTGCAAATAGTGATATTTTGACTTCTTCTTTTCCGATCTGTATCCCCTTGACCTATTTTTGTTCTCTGATTGCTCTGGCTAGAACTTCAAGAACTATATTGAACAAGTAGGGAGAGAGTGGGCAGCCTTGTCTAGTCCCTGATTTTAGTGGGATTGCTTCAAGTTTCTCTCCATTTAGTTTAATGTTAGCAACTGGTTTGCTGTATATGGCTTTTACTATCTTTAGGTATGGGCCTTGAATTCCTATTCTTTCCAGGACTTTTATCATGAAGGGGTGTTGGATTTTGTCAAATGCTTTCTCAGCATCTAATGAAATGATCATGTGGTTTTGTTCTTTCAGTTTGTTTATATAATGGATCATGTTGATGGTTTTCCGTATATTAAACCATCCCTGCGTGCCTGGGATGAAGCCTACTTGATCATGGTGGATGATTGTTTTGATGTGCTCTTGGATTCAGTTTGCCAGAATTTTATTGAGTATTTTTGCATCGATATTCATAAGTGAAATTGGTCTGAAGTTCTCTTTCTTTGTTGGGTCTTTGTGTGGTTTAGGTATAAGAGTAATTGTGGCTTCATAGAAGGAATTCGGTAGTGCTCCATGTGTTTCAATTTTGTGGAATAGTTTGGATAATATTGGTATGAGGTCTTCTATGAAGGTCTGATAGAATTCTGCACTAAACCCGTCTTGACCTGGGCTCTTTTTGGTTGGGAGACCTTTAATGACTGCTTCTATTTCCTTAGGAGTTATGGGGTTGTTTAACTGGTTTATCTGTTCCTGATTTAACTTCGGTACCTGGTATCTGTCTAGGAAATTGTCCATTTCCTGAAGATTTTCAAGTTTTGTTGAATATAGGCTTTTATAGAAAGATCTGATGATTTTTTGAATTTCCTCTGAATCTGTAGTTATGTCTCCCTTTTCATTTCTGATTTTGTTAATTTGGACACACTCTCTGTGTCCTCTCGTTAGTCTGGCTATGGGTTTATCTATCTTGTTGATTTTCTCAAAGAACCAACTTTTGGTTCTGTTGATACTTTCTATGGTCCTTTTTGTTTCTACTTGGTTCATTTCAGCTCTGAGTTTGATCATTTCCTGCCTTCTACTCCTCCTGGGTGTATTTGCTTCTTTTTGTTCTAGAGCTTTTAGGTGTGCTGTCAAGCTGCTGACATATGCTCTTTCCTGTTTCTTTCTGCAGGCACTCAGCGCTATGAGTTTTCCTCTTAGCACAGCTTTCCTTGTGTCCCATAAGTTTGGGTATGTTGTACCTTAATTTTCATTAAATTCTAAAAAGTCTTTAATTTCTTTCTTTATTTCTTCCTTGACCAGGTTATCATTGAGTAGAGCATTGTTCAATTTCCACGTATATGTGGGCATTCTTCCCTTATTGTTATTCAAGACCAGCTTTAGGCCATGGTGGTCTGATAGCACACATGGGCTTATTTCTATCTTTCTGTACATGTTGAGGCCCGTTTTTTGACCAATTATATGGTCAATTTTGGAGAAAGTACCATGAGGAGCTGAGAAGAAGGTATATCCTTTTGCTTTAGGATAGAATGTTGTATAAATATCTGTTAAGTCCATTTGGCTCATGACTTCTCTTAGTCTGTCTACGTCTCTGTTTAATTTTTGTTTCCATGATCTGTCCATTGATGAGAGTGGGGTGTTGAAATCTCCCACTATTATTGTGTGAGGTGCAATGTGTGTTTTGAGCTTTAGTAAGGTTTCTTTTACGTATGTAGGTGCCCTTGTATTTGGGGCATAGATATTTAGGATTGAGAGTTCATCTTGGTGGATTTTTCCTTTGATGAATATGAAGTGTCCTTCCTTATCTTTTTTGATGACTTTTAGTTGGAAATTGATTTTATTTGATATTAGAATGGCTACTCCAGCCTTCTTCTTCTGACCATTTGCTTGGAATGTTGTTTTCCAGCCTTTCACTCTGACGTAGTGTCTGTCTTTGTCTCTGAGGTGTGTTTCCTGTAGGCATCAGAATGCAGGGTCCTCGTTGCATATCCAGTTTGTTAATCTATGTCTTTTTATTGGGGAGTTGAGGCCATTGATGTTGAGAGATATTAAGGAATAGTGATTATTTCTTCCTGTTATATTCATATTTGGACGTGAGGTTATGTTTGTGTGCTTTTCTTCTCTTTGTTTTGTTGCCAAGATGATTAGTTTCTTGATTCTTCTAGGGTATAGCTTGCCTCCGTATGTTGAGCTTTACCACTTATTATCCTTTGTAGTGCTGGATTTGTAGAAAGGTATTGTGTAAATTTGGTTTTGTCATGGAATATCTTGGTTTCTCCATCTATGTTAATTGAGAGTTTTGCAGGATACAGTAACCTGGGCTGGCAATTGTGTTCTCTTAGGGTCTGTATGACATCAGTCCAGGATCTTCTGGCCTTCATAGTTCCTGGTGAAAATCTGGTGTGATTCTGATAGGTCTGCCTTTATATGTTACTTGACCTTTTTCCCTTACTGCTTTTAATATTCTTTCTTTATTTTGTGTGTTTGGTGTTTTCACTATTATGTGACGGGAGGTGTTTCTTTTCTGGTCCAATCTATTTGGAGTTCTGTAGGCTTCTTGTATGCCTATGGGTATCTCTTTTTTTTGGTTAGGGAAGTTTTCTTCTATGATTTTGTTGAAGATATTTACTGGTCCTTTGAGCTGGGAGTCCTCACTCTCTTCTATACCTATTATCCTTAGGTTTGATCTTCTCATTGAGTCCTGGATTTCCTTTATGTTTTGGAGCAGTAGCTTTTTCCGCTTTACATTATCTTTGACAGTTGAGTCAATGATTTCTATGGAATCTTCTGCTCCTGAGATTCTCTCTTCCATCTCTTGTATTCTGTTGGTGAAGCTCGTATCTACAGCTCCTTGTCTCTTCTTTTGATTTCTATATCCAGGGTTGTTTCCATGTGTTCTTTCTTGATTGCTTCTATTTCCATTTTTAATTCCTTCAACTGTTTGACTGTGTTTTCCTGGAATTCTTTCAGGGATTTTTGTGACTCCTCTCTATGGGCTTCTACTTGTTTATTTATGATTTCCTGGAATTCTTTCAGGGATTTTTGCGATTCCTCTCTGTAGGCTTCTACTTGTTCTCTAAGGGAGTTCTTCACGTCTTTCTTGAAGTCCTCCAGCATCATGATCAAATATGATTTTGAAACTAGATCTTGCTTTTCTGGTGTGTTTGGATATTCCATGTTTGTTTTGATGGGAGAATTGGGCTCCAATGATGCCATGTAGTCTTGATTTCTGTTGCTTGGGTTTCTGTGCTTGCCTCTCACCATCAGATTATCTCTAGTGTTGCTTTGTTCTGCTATTTCTGACATTGGCTAGACTGTCCTATAAGCCTGTGTGTCAGGAGTGCTGTAGACCTGTTTTCCTGTTTTCTTTCAGCCAGTTATGGGAACAGAGTGTTCTGCTTTCTGGCGTGTAGTTTTTCCTCTCTACAGGTCTTCAGCTGTTCCTGTGGGCCTGTGTCTTGAGTTCACCAGGCAGGTCACTTGCAGTAGAAAAGTTGGTCTTACCTGTGGTCCCGAGGCTCAAGTTTGCTCTTGGGGTGCTGCCCATGAGCTCTCTGTGGCGGCAGCAACCAGGAAGATCTGCGCCGCCCTTCTGGGAGCCTCCATGCACCAGGGTTCCAGATGGCATTTGGTTTTTTCCTCTGGCGTCAGATATGTGTGCAGAGTGCAGTCTCTTCTGGTTTCCCAGGCGTGTCTGCCTCTCTGAAGGTTTAGCTCTCCCTCCCCAGGGATTTGGGTGCAGAGAACTGTTTATCAGGTAGATCCCTTCTGGTTCTGCCTGTGTCTCAGACGCAGCGGTCCTGCTGCTCTTGGGTCCTCCTCCACGGGAACCTAGAGGCCTTATACAGTTTCCTCTTGGGCAGGGATGTGGGCAGGGGTGGGCAGTGTTGGTGGTCTCTTCCGCTCTGCAGCCTCAGGAGTGCCCACCTGACCAGGCGGTGAGGTCTCTCTCCCACGGGGTCTGGTAGCAGAGAGCTGCTGCGGGTCGGGATCCGCGGGTGTGGGAATCCCGGTAAACACAGGAAGTGCCTGGTCCTAGAGGAATTCTGCCTCTGTGTGTCCTGAGTTTACCAGGCAGGTCTCTTGCAGCAGAAAAGTTGGTCTTACCTGTGGTCCCGAGGCTCAAGTTCGCTCGCGGGGTGCTGCCCATGAGCTCTCTGCGGAGGCAGCAACCAGGAAGTTAAAGTTATTTTTTTAAAAAGATTTCTCAGTTTATTTGGAAATACACAGTTACCCTGGTAGACAGCTCTACTTCAGAACTGCCAAGTGACCAACACCCTTACCCAACCAACACCCAAAATATACCCAGGTGGGCAGGTCCTCTGTAATCAATGCCCGAGATGCATCCCAACTGTACAGACTGTAAATATTCGTTTAGCAAACAAAGAGTCAGAAGCCAGTGTCCCTGAGACGTCTTGCCCCTTTGTAAACATTAACATCCAGGCTACCAGAACCTGGGATCAGTGTGCAAAAATGAGGGTGCCCCACTGCGTGCCCAGAGGAGTAAGGACATAGTTGGCAACTCTAGTAGTTAAGTCCTGAGCGTCGATCCCCCTGCTGTAGGCTGGACAATGCCTGTGACCGAAACTGGGCACTTATTCCACGCCAAGAGTTCACATAAGATAACATCGGCGGTCTTGTCCATAAGAATTCTCCACACGGGTAATCTCCTGGATGACTGATGAAGATGTCCTGAGTTAGCTGATTATCCCGTGCAGATGACTCCATAAACGTTGCACCCCAGGACTCTGCTGGCTTCTTCCCTTCAGCTGCCTGCACCTCTCTGTCTGCACAGAGATCTGCCTTATTCCCCACAAGCAGCACTGGCAGCCGTGTTTTACCATGGACTTCGTGTAGCTTTTGGTACAGGTTCTTAACGATTTGGAAGCTGTGCAGGGAGGTAACAAGAGTACACAAGCATGTAACCATGGACCCCAGTGATGAAGGAATCGGGCAGAATGCTGCATTCATCCTGTCCTGCTGTGTCCACCAGATGTAGGTGAAACTCATCTTTGCCAAGAGTCACTGGCTTGCTGTAAGTATTCTCCACTGTAGGATTGTAGCCTTCCAGGAACTCCCACAAATTGATGTGCCAAAGATGTCTTCCCTTTAAGGACCAGAGATTGTTGTAATACAATCATCCACCCATAGTCACACCTTTTGTCCTTTTAGACTGTGGCCAGGACCTAAGAGCACCCCCAAATCAGCTTCCTAGTCTGTGGGAGCCCCCCAAGCAGTGCTTTCCCTTGGTCTTTTATTGCCACCATCCTTACATGTAGATTCCACAGCGTTTTAGTTACTCAATGCATTCAGTGACGACTTCCCTCCCCACCCGAACCCTCCCCCACCCCATCTCACCCTTTGGAAAAGATTCCCCAGGATCTCATTCACTTTGGCCAAGGCCAAGGATCTCCACCACACCTTCAGATACTAATCCCACCCCCATTCCCAAAGTAATGCGGGGACAACTGGTGCAAGCACAGCCCTATACACTTTAACCCTTGCGCTCCTCTTCCAGCGTGCCTCTTCTGAGCTTACGTTTCTTAATACAGAAGATTCATATTGCCTTCCTCCTTCATGGACTTTCTTGTCAACTTAGATCCGGGGTTCCTAAACACTTTGTTGACCTTGTCCCAATTTCCACTTCTCACCTTTGATTGTTTCCTGAGCAATTTCCAGGAGTTTTAGTGGTGCCTTGCAAGGAGCAACAGGGAGAAATGAGATTTGCTCCTTGTTCTCACTAGAAATTGCCTTTTACTCTGAGGGCCACAGGAAGCTCAACTAAGTGCACTGTGCTGGCATGAGCTCCTTACAATCACTGAAACAGTTCAAGTCCAGTAGTTTCCATGATGTGATCTCAGCCTGCAGATCCAGCTCTAACACCTAGCAAGACCTTGAGTTAATATTATCTAGTAATAAAATTGACTTATAAGTTCTGCTTTTAAACTATTTGATTACTTTAAAATGAGCTTGCTTTAGCACTGTACAAAAAGGTGGAAAAGTGTTTTTAAAGGGCAAATTGCCTTTTTTTTTTTTTTTGTCTCACTCATAGGCATTGGAATGTGACTGGAGTTTCCTTACTCGAGAGCTATTCTTTGCTTTCATTTGACTGAGTCTCTTCATTTCAGTATCTTTTTAAATGTATTCAATAAATTAAAATATCATTTGTGTATGTATGCAAATGTTTTAACTGAACTCATCATGCTTGGAAAGAAGTGACAATGACTATTTTGACTTATTACTTTCTGTCTGGTTATGATAATCAAACATTCTGTAAGGAAGAATAAAAGCACCGTAGGCTGTAGGTGGTACAAATGAGCAAGAGAAAGAGCTTCCAGAAAGTCTCTTCCAAAAAGAGAATACTTCCCTCCCTTCTTCCCACTCCACCCACAACCTTCCTCTACTTTTAGACTGTTCCTAAACCAGGAAGTAGAAGTTGTGAGTGGGAAGGGGTGGGGAGTGTGTATGTGTAACCAACAAGGGAATTTATTCTCTTGATGAATCATAATGATCGTACTATAATCACATCCTCCCCCATGCAGTCCTGAATTCCTATGCCAGCTTTCAACTCTCCTTGCAAGTGGACGAACTGACTCCTTCTGTTGCCTTCACCAAATGTGTAAGCAAAATGGGGTAATAAGAAAATTAGGGTTATAAGGAGCCTGGAGATATCAAGTCTTAGCCTCTCACTGACAGAAAAGGGTAAGACCTAGAACATAATGGGAATCTCTGAAGTCCTGTCACTTACCAGAGACAGTGTGAGGGCTAGGGCTGACACAAAGCCTAAGGCTCAGGAATTTATTTTATGGGATCCGGGTGCTTCATTTCAGTTGTAGCCACTGTGGGCTGCCATGATTCAATAAACTGTATGCAGTGTGAGCAGGAATAGAGGAGAAGAGTCTTTCTGGTGCTTAGGGCATTACACTGTCAACAAAGAAAGTGTGCCAATATCCAATATCACCTCTGCTCCACCTTTCCTTTCTTCCAGTTCCAGTGATAGAGACCCTACAAGAGTTTGTAGGGATAGTTTTGCTTTTATGTTGAAAATCTTTAAATCATTAAAATAAGATAGGGTATCTTAGTTGAACAAGTAGAGTCAACAGCCAGACCAGGAAAGTTCACCTTTTCTCTGTGTCCAGATCTAAAAGAGGTCTTGCCACATAGTACTTAAAATATCTTGGAATGACTCCTTGAATTAATGTTTTATCTTATCAGGACATATTCATCCTAGGCTTTTTTTTATTAGAACAATGCTATTAGTGTAAGTTTTATCGGACTGCTTAGCTACAATAAGGACAAAGCCAAGCCTATTAAATGGCACTAACATTGAAAAATAGTTGGTACTAGAGATCAAGAAAAGATGAGGAAAGCCATGATTGAAACCTTGAATGATGACTGGTAGAGATACAAGATTAGTAATGGATAAATTAATTGTGAAAGTATCTTCTATGAAGCAAAGGCACCATAAAAATGCAGAAGACACACCAGTTTACTCTAATTTCCATATGGACCTGGGTGTAATCTGGTCTGATCGAATAAA